>NC_082395.1:11913423-12005923 GCF_031168955.1 Gadus macrocephalus
GGCGAGCAAGCTGGACCAAGGCTTGTTGTCAGCACATTTCCTCTCTCTCTCTCTCTCTCTCTCTCTCTCTCTCTCTCTCTCTCTCTCTCTCTCTCTCTCTCTCTCTCTCTCTCTCTCTCTCTCTCTCTCTCTCTCTTCTCTCTCTCTCTCTCTCTCTCTCTCTCTCTCTCTCTCTGATGTATGGTGACGCTGGGCCCGCTTCAGCCTGCTCACTTTGTCTTGGTGTGTGTGTGTGTGTGTGTGTGTGTGTGTGTGGGGTGTGTGTACGTGTGTTTGCTATTGCTGCCTTCGTTTTAATGGCTCCATTTCCTACTAAGCGGCCGGAGAGTGGTCCCCAAGCTCTGCTAGCTGGCCCTACCTTAAAGGACAGGAGGTAAGATACACAGTTGGTGGAGGAGGGGGGGGAGGAGGGGGTCTGTGTGTATTTATGGGTTTATGTATTTATGGATTTGTTTCAGTTTGTATTATTGTATGTGTGTGTATATATATACGTGTGTGTTTTTATGTGTGTGTGTGTGTGTGTGTGTGTGTGTGTGTGTGTGTATTCATGTATTTGTTTTGGTGTGTGTGTGTATATATATATATATATACTTAATGTGTGCGTGTTTGTGGCTGTATGTGTGTGTTTTCGTGTTTTTATTTGTGTGTGTTTATAGATTTGTGTGTATCTGTGTGTGTACATACGTATACACATATATATATGTACGTATATATATACTATACGACGTGTATGCGTTTGTGTGTTAGTATATAAATGTGTTTGTGTGTGTGTGTGTGTGTGTGTGTGTGTGTGTGTGTGTGTGTGTGTGTGTGTGTGTGTGTGTGTGCGCGTGCGCGTGCGTGCGTGCGTTACAACGTTGTACAGCCCTGACCTTTAGCTGACAGGACAGGGGAGCTCTCTGTACCAGAGGCCCCAGCTGGACACACACCAGCAGGCCAGGTCTGGGGGCCATGCAGGGTCCCCTTCCAGGGACCCCACAGCGCCCACGGGGCCCAGGGTGGAGGCTGTCTGAGGGGGCGGGGGAGAGCCCAGATGTGTGAAAGCCCCAGAGGGGAGTGTCAACGCTGGGCTAGGAAGAGATGACCTCCCCTCTGGCCAGGACACTCTGGTACTGGGCATGGTGCGGTTTGGTGTGTGTGTGTGTGTTGGGGGGGGGGGGGGGGGGGGGGGGTAGCCATGCATGTCTGAAGTGGCCGCTACATTAAGTCAAAAATTGAATTTTGACAAAGCAGCTAGCATAGATCTCTGAATGTACAGTATATAGATGAATGTCTGTGTCTATGTGTGTGTGTGTGTGTGTGTGTGTGTGTGTGTGTGTGTGTGTGTGTGTGTGTGTGTGTGTGTGTGTGTGTGTGTGTGTGTGTGTGTGTGTGCATGAATAAGTACATGTGTGTTCGTTTGTGTGTTAGTTATGGGAGCCAGTGGGCTTAGTATTAACTGCAGATGCCGTCCGTCAGGCACATCTGATATTGCAGCCATAATTTAGGCATCCGAAAGCAGTTGAGGCTTTTAATGACATAATACCCACTGGCATATCTACACACACACCCTCCCATGCACACTTACTCACCCTAACCCTCGTCCGCCCAGGTGCTGTGGGTTAATATTCTCTCGCTCTGCTGGTTCGATCCGCAACACGCACGCTGACTACATATCCCATGAGCCTCCATCGCTGTGCTCATTACCTAGACCTCCTGGTGGGAGGGTGGGAGAGAGACAAGGAGAAGAGGAGAGGAGAGAGGATGAAAGGGGGAGGATTGATCGAGAGATGGAGAGAGTAGAGAAAGTAGGAGGTAGGGAGAGAGGAGGGGAGTGAACAAGAGAAGAATAGAGGACAGGAGGGAGGGGGAGGGAGGGAGCGTGGGAGAGAGGGAGGGGGGAAAGAGCAGAGTAAGAGAGAAGGCTGGAGGGAGGGAGGGAGGGAGGGAGGGAGGAGAGAGGAGGAATTTAACTGGGGAGGGAGAGGAGGAGGGAGGTGGCAATCATGTAAGAGGAGAGACAGAGCGGGGGCGAGAGGATCAGGGGAGGGGGAAGTAATTGAATCAGAGCAGGGATGATGATGATGATGCAGAGGACCATTTATCTTCCGTTTCCTGGTCCCACAAAGCGTTTGACATGCTGCCAAGATGGCTGACCTCCCCAAGCTCTGAGCATGTTCTACAGACCCGACGTCTGGTTCGAGGGTGTGTGTGTGTGTTTGTGTGTATGTGTGTTCTGGTATGCTTGTGTGTGGGAGGGGTAAAGAGGAGGACCTTAGGGGGAGGAGGTTAGAAGGGAGGAGTGAAGCGGAGGAGGGGTGTATCCGTGTTTCCTTACACTTCTTCTGCCTGCTGAAAGCTTTGCTGCCTCTCTGCCAACTCCTCCCCCTTAAGCTCCACCTCCTCCCCACCAACCCCTCTCCTCCACTAGCTCCCTGATGAATAACCACGTCAAACAGGAATGGATGTCTCTCGTGACATCAGCCTCAAAGCACAGTTTAGATTGTGGGCACGGTAGTGAGAAGAGGCTGAGAAACGCAGCATCCATCTTATGGTCTGCGGCCCGAGCGACGCGCAGAGAGACCAACTGCAGGGCACTTTTCATTAGAGCGGCCCAGACAATCACTTGACCACACAATGACCTCTGTACCACGACCGCAAAGACATAGACTACACTCTGTCTTGGCTTCACCCTCACCCTCGCTCTCTTTGCTTTAGCTTGCTCTCTCGCCCTTCTCTCCAACTGTTGGAAATAAACCACCATATATATTCTCTGTGTCGGCCAGCCGCGACGGTCGTCAACAGCAAATCGTTTTGAGTGCGTTTTGTTTTCTGTTCTGCTCAAGCCCACGAGCGAGAGGCCACGGAGCTGAAATCAGTACGATGGGTTGCGTGGTTGAGGTTGAAGGAGGCAGTTGAAGGGGTTGTTTCTATAGACATGTGGGTGTGTTGATGGATGATGCGCACCGGTTGTTGTACCACCTGTAATGATGACAACATGACAGCCGAGCAGCCACCGTGCGTGCCACCACCTGCGCGCGTTTAGGAGGCAACGTAGGGGAAACAATTAATTGAAATTTTCATACTATGAAATCAGTGATTATCTATGTATAAGCATTCGCCTTGACACCTCGTCATTTTCCTAACATGTGGTTATTTTAACCCCCCCCCCCATCTGTGATTTTATGCACCTGAGGGAAATACTCACACACTCAGACGCACACGCAAACACACACACACACACACACACACATACATACGCATACACATGCACACACAAACACACACATACACACACACACACACAACTGGCAGTTTGGACAGTTTCTGTTCATAATTGGGGACGTTTGATTTGTGTTTAATAACAGCTATTTATAGGACGCTTCTGTGAATTATAATACATCACTGAGCAGAAACAAATTGCCGTCCTCGGTCATTCCATTTCCATTTGAGACGGCCTGACCTTTGTTTTCGGCCATCGATCAATCTTAATCCGCTATTCCGCGTCTCCCCGCGGCTCGCTCCACCTAAACAGATTAGGGCTTCGCAGGTTCAAACCACCACATGAGGGATGGCTTCATCTTCCTCCAATCTCAACTTGGCGGAGGTTGAGTGGCCTGACATTCTGAATGGACTGCAGTCACCAGACACACTGTAGTTGGTAGGTCGGTAAATCGCAAGCCGATTTCCGAAGAGAAGGGGAATTTAGTTGGAACACGGGTCAGATTTATAAATGTCGGTAACCCTATAGGACTGTTAAAGGGTGTCAAGAAAAAGAAATACAAAAGCGGGGGAATACTTTTTTTTCTTTCTTCCGTTCTATTATTCATACTTTTTGTCTTCCTTGCGGTGTGTTACGGCAGGATGTCGTAGTGAATGCCCTTCTCGACCGTTTTCCATAATTCAAAACGCATTTCAAATCAAAGCCCCAATTCCTGGATGTTTCTCGTCACAAAGGGATTTGTCTTGGGCTCATTTTGATCCACAACACAGGGAAAAGTTAAAAAGAAAAGAAAAAAATGTGAAGGACCTACAGAACAAAATGTTCCATTTTATTTTGACTTTGAACACCATCTGTCCTTGCGTGTGATGGAAATAAGACACTAGCTAAAGCAGGTTGCCAGCCCTTAACCACGGATCCCCTGCTGTTAGTTTAGTAATATGAACTTTTTACGCACTATTTGGTCGACCTGTTTCAAGGTCGCACGGCTGTCATCAGACAGGACCCTGTTGTCTCCGAGTGCGAGAGGGGATCTCCTGCCGCAGGTCCAGGGAACCGAGAGAGGGAGAGTGAGGGATTGTTGCAACAGCAGTACACACAACGAGTCACAGCATTACAATCACAACCTATCATGTTACATCACAACCTGTAACATTATATCACGTCACACACTAACATCACAACATATAAAATGACAACCCAACCTATAACACGTAACAGCCTATAACATTTTATCACTTCACACCCTAACATTACATCACAACGTATACAATTGCAACACATCACTAACTATAAAATCACATCACAACCTATTACCTCACCACACATCCCAACATATAAAATGACATCCCACTACATACTATAACATTACCACGTATCACAACCTATAACATTACAAATTACATCACAATCTATTTTGTTACATCACTTCAGACCCTATAACATTACATCACATAACAACCAAATCCTCTCAGCGGGAAGGCTGATTAGATGGAGGGATAAAGAGAGACATATAAATATAAATAGAGTTGGAGCAAGACAGGGGGAAAAATGATGGGTTGGAAGGCGGGATAGAGGGATGGAGGAAGTGTAACGGAATAGAGGGAGTTATGAGGGATAGAGGAAGGGAAGAGGGATGGAGGAAGAGGAGAGGGAGGGAGGGAGGAAGAGACGAGGGATGGAGGGAGAGAAGGGGGATTGAGGTAGAAAATAAGGATGGAGGTAGAGAAGAGGGATAGAGGAATAGAAGACTAATAGAGGAAGAGAAGAGGGGCAGAGAGAGATCGAGAGAGAGAGTGCAGTGCTCATCCTCTGTGTCTCAGCCGTCTCAGGTCCATTGTGTTGACACAGTGATTTATGTGGCGCAGTTCCCACATCTCCCTGCAATCTCAACCCCATGAAGAATATATGCAGCTGTTTATGTGATGTGGGCTGATATGAGAGGTTTGATGGATGCCGCGCCTCCGTCTTCCTAAACAAGATGACTCCCATCCCGCCCCGAGCGCCTACCATTAGCCAGGCGTGGTCTGACTGGAATTCTAATAGGATTAGCATTAGCATTTAATTTAGCCATCGCACCTGTCTGGCATACAGCGGTCTGGTCCCATCACTCAGAGAATTGAAACCAGGTCTTAAAAAAGACCACCCACCCAGCCCCACCCTAACTAGCTAGTTAACTACCTAGTGAACCAACCAAACACACGGTACGGTGTCATTACATCAACACAATTAATGTTTTCCCATGGAGAAAGAGTTGCGGCAATTTCAGGAATGGGATACAACTGAGCTCTCTGTGTTATGTGGCAGAGGAGTCTCTGAAGATTTGCAGTGGGGGAGAGCCGGGTCGATTGAAACACTGGAAAATTGAAACACAGCGATTTCCTCGAAAAGTCCTTCACATTCGATTTCGTCACTAAGTTCAGCACGCAAGACTGACCGACCCCGGGAAATTTTGTGTAATGACGTCATACCGTTCAAATGTTATCCCCGCGAACCTGTTTTTGAGTGCGGCAAGTAAAATCTCCAGTGCGGTAGTTTTTTTGTAATAAACAGTTGTGTTTTTTGTTTCATGCCATAATAATATGACATTACAACAGATGAATTAGTACTTAAACCTGTCCTTAATTGTGCAATGTCAGAGTTTTGAAGTTAAGAGGCAAAAAAGGTTTAAGTGCCAGTAGTCGCTGTCGGGACGATTGAAACACTTGTTTCAAACGTCCCGCATGTCACCAGTTTGTTTAAAATAAATAACAGGATGTTCAACTATGCATCACTAAACATGACTTAGGACAGGGAAATAAGTAAATTAAACCAAAATGTAGTCGTCCAACTGGTATAAAAGAAGAATGGTGAGTTTTAATCGAAATGTGCATCTTTACAATTACGCACAGGACAAAAATATTTTTTGACCTATTTATGTTATGAGAAATAATGTGAAATTTTAGCAATGACGAGTACACTAGTATGTTGTCCGGTATGTTGCATAAAAACAAGAGTAAGGTCAATAGTTTCCATCCCGCATATGTGTTTCAAACGTCCCGACTAGGCAGGGCGTTTGAAAACAAATGTCAACTTACGTTCAAAGTTAAAAAACAGCGCAATCATCCAACGCATTAAATTACACTTGTAATTAAGAGAATACACATGTGAGTTGTTGATCACATGATGAAATTATTTGTACACGTAACGTCAACTTTGAAAAAGACGTTAAACTGAAAAGTGTTTCAATCGACCCAGCCCTCCCCTACAGTTCTAAAAGCCAGAATGTTTTGTGCTGCAGCTGATTGTGTGTTTTAACTTGCCTGAGAACTGCAAACCTAGCGACACGCACAGTGTCCAAAGGCGTTCCAAGTGAATCCACCTCAGACTCTGACATTTTTATGTAACTTTACGAGGATATATTCCTCTTGATATTTGCGGTAAATGCAGCATTCAGTTATGTTCATACATTATTTTCTCAATTCAATCATTCATAAAGAAAAAATAACCACCTAACTAACTCACTCACCATGTCAGCAATAAAGATATAGGGCTCGATCCTTTTAACTCTTCAAGAGTTACACACACACACACACACACACACACACACACACACACACACACACACACACACACACACACACACACACACACACACACACACACACACACACACACACACACACACACACTCACAGGCATGCACGGAGACACATTCACAAACAGACCTATTCACACACAAACTCATCTTTTGTTAAGTCAACATTGTATTGAAAGAATTAACCAGTGTAAATGAGAGCCAACGTCTGGAGCTCAACAAACCATCAATTCATAATCAGTTGGAAAACAAAAGTTCCTTTGTTGTGATATAATTGGCTCTGAATAATAATATTACATGTCTGTGACTGAGAAAACTGAGCCTGTGAGACAAAGAACCCTATTCATAGTTCATTTTCTCAAACGTTGGAAAATCATCAATATTATTATTGCGTGTGAAATCATTAAATGTATAATTATATTTCATTTATTCATTTATCATAAAATTTCCAGAATCTGCAAAATAATTCACTCAATCTATGCAATCTATTATTAAGTATTAGAACTTTGATCGCAATTACTATCTGGAATCTGGCTGTACTTTTAAATACAAATTGCATCAAAGGTTTTCAAAGATTTGAGGGAGCAGGACTAAGAACTGAGCAGTAAAAATCAAGGAAGTCTTTCCTGAAATGTTTAGCGCAGGACAAACTCCTGTAGACTTTTGATTAGTGTTTGCATCCCATGCGAAAGGTTCCTTTTCGTTATTAAACCGAATGTCCACAAAGTCTACCTGCATAATTGAGCTATGCTATAGGCCTACTGCACTTTTATTTCATGCATTTGAGCCTGAAAACACTTTGAAAGAACTCTTGTAGAACTCCACAGTTGCTTGGCCCAATAAATACAGCCAAACTCTCATAAACACACTGATATTCAGTCATATTGACTATTTACTCATTGAACAGACCCTTTCATCCAAAGTATTTTACATTGAATATGTATTTAAATCCATGATATTAAGGAGTAGGGGTTCATACATTTGAGCTCTATGATGCCTCCAGGTAAAATGCGGACATTGAGGTCTCAAATCAAGAACCTTTTGGCTTGAATCTAACACCCCGATCACGACATGGTCCTGCCCCCCAGACACACATGCGGGCACTTCCTCCCCATAACCTCCCTATAAGTCTATTGGAGGATTGCGGTGGATGTATGTCGCATATTGCATATCGTTGAATCTGTTGTGAGTCAATGTATCCTCACCATAATCCTATGATATCTTATGGCAATGAACTACCTACGATTTTCCAGCAACACAAGCGATCAATGCGCGCAGAAAAAAAGGCGCACATATCTTTTGTTCTCAGCGGAAAATGCTATTTTTTATATAGATTCGGCATTAAAATATGAAAAAGAAGAATATGCATTTAATTGGCTAATATTCTTTCAGTGATCGTAAACGTTTAGTTTGTAAGTTATTACGAATATTATTTCAGGTCTCGCAAGAAACTTATTGGAATACCGTATTGAACCGCACATAAGTGGGTAGCCTTATATTTGTGGTCTGGACTTTTAAATATCAATATAAATTCCAATCTTCCTGGTAATAAATACCTTTAATTTTACTTAGTACATCTGGTTCTATGCTGCTTCCCCTTCCTCGTAAGAGTTGGGCCGTAACAACCACTTTATTTTGAGGGAACGGTTTTTTGTTTGCTCTCTACTCTGTTGCGGTGCACGAGCAAGGTTTCAGGAGCAAAAGCTTTTCATAACATTGGCATAACTTAGTAGACAGCTAATTGCAAACACTGTATATGGCTAAAGTTCCAAGCACTTCCTACCTCACTAAGTGGAGGTAGGATTTCTCCGCAGTTCCTGTCTGGTGTGTGTGAGCACTTATCCACATCTCTCTCCTTTCTAGAAGTGAATGGACGGCAGAGCGTCTTGGATGTTCTCATCCATAGTTATCATGATTTTCAAATTAAACAACAGATTTAATCGTAATCTTTTTTTTTTCTAAAATTAATTTTGAAAAAGGGGAAGGCCGTCTTATAATCGGGGGGATCTTATATATGGTACAACGTTTTCTATCCTTGCTATGTTATTTGATATGGACGCTGCTATCGCTGTAAACCAAACATGGCTGATACATTTTTTTCATGAGAACTGTGCCTTTTAGCGTCATAATCTCTGTTCAGTGATTGTATATGCATAGGCTATATTCTGTTTAAGAGAGAAACCAAAATTATATATTTTGTACACAACTCATATCGTACAAAATATCATGGTTCCACTCATGTGGAACGATGAGCTACATTTCTGTTCGGAGTCCCCCCGGTTATATATCCATATGTGCTTGTTTACATCTTACGGCAATTATTCGATTTTCGGGAACATGAATGCATATATCGTGTATTTAATACATGAACATGAACAGGTCAAATGAACAAAATATTCTGAGCATACCCCGAAATGATTGATTCTTGGTTCCGTGATAGACAAAGGAGGCTGTGATGAGGTACATGCAGTGTATAAGCCCAGTTCACGTATGCTTAAGAGTTCATAAGTTCTATGTAAAGGTTAATTTACACAAACCTAGATGAGGATTTGACACCAATAGCACACCAATACATTTTTACAAAAAGATAAATGGTTTAGCCGGTTTTAACTCCAAACCAACGTGTACTGGTTGCCATAACAGCTGAGCTGCCGTAAATGTCTTGGTTGTTTGTGTAAACTAGGTTCCATTGGCTAGGAAATATGCACATATTCTAAACTGCCTATGGAAGGCAAAAACACAGTTAACATTGTTACATTTGTATTAATAAATGACTTTTGTAATGTGTGTTTTTTTTTTCAAATCACTGTCTGAGGGCTAGTTACGTCAATCCGAGCACGGACAGATTTGGTAGTGACACAACCAATAACCTATTTGGGACAGCAAAACACAAAGCTCATTGATTTAACGAGGCAGGTTTATTTGACACAATTCATGAATTCAACATGTGTGAGAGGTTATTCCTCATCCTATGGGCCCTATCTTGCATCCATCGCAATTGACTTTCTACACCGACGCATTTGTCATTGCTAGTTTGCAACTGGCGCGGAGCGTGCTTCACCCTCAACAGGCAGGCATCGCTAAATTAGAGTGGTTCAGCGAAAGAAGGAGGCGTGTTCTGGCGTAAACGTTCCCTGGTGCTATTTTGCAGTTTCAGAAAACAATCCCGCCATAAACCAGGAAATACCTGGTTTAAAAACAGTGGCGCGTTGTTCGGATGCTATTTTAAGGGCGCATGCATAAATTTACTTGTGCACCTCGCGCATACACTTTGCTTCTCTCATCTAACTAGCCACAAATTATTGGTAAATTGTTTGGGAAAGAACAGCTGATAGGTAATAAATTGTACTTTTAAATCAATGCATCTGCAAAGACCGTACAGCAAACACATAATTTCTTGACACAGACATCGCGTACAAGGCCATATCTTTTCGGATTGATGAGCATTTGATCGTGAGAAAACATTGTTTCACCGCGAGTGAGTGTGAAAAAGAATGAATGAATGGGCGCGCATGTGTGTATGTGTAAAATAATTAAGGAATGCGGGCGCGCGTGTGTGCATCCATCTGTTTAAACACACGCAAACTAAACACGTAACGCGGTTTTAGTTTGAAGACTCATTATTTCTTAAGTTGTGGAAGAAAATGCTATTCCATGTGTGTATTAGGGCTTATTATTTGGCCATTAAACTGAGCCATTTCAAGTTTAGAATTCATGTGGTCATGCATCTGTCTCATCGAAGACTGCAAACGCGCTGTCAAAATATCAACTTGTCAGATTCAAATGCGCTCATGGCTCTTAAAGGGGATGGGAGATGGCACTCTCATTGGATTATTGCACGTTACGCCTAAACCACTCCTACGGGTATTTGGGCTACTTCAGACCAACCCTTTTTAGATTTGCGCCGGGCGCAAATAAGAGTCATTTATACGCCAGTATAATAGCAACATCGCCATAGAACCGCTTACAAAGCTACTTGTGTTTGGCGCTTATCACTTGCGTTAAAATAGGGCCCTAAGTGTGAATTGAATATTTCTGTTGTTCACTGCAAGCTTCATATTTATGTATGGTGTACCCCTACTGTCCAAAAGCAACTCCCCTCCCTATATGGATATGGACAATTGTTGCATTGCCCTAGTGTTGGTGCACATTTATATGAAAGAGGGCTTTAAAATATACTAAAATGATCAATAAGGAGGCCATAGCCCGAGAGGAAGTGATGCAGTGAGTAGGTGACTTAAGGGTCAAGGACACTAACAAGTGTGCTATAGACCTGGGAGGCCTCAAAGTACCTATCTTAATTTGGGGGCTACAGGCCAACAAGAAGTGACTGCCAAAGGTTCAGCAAATGCTTCATCTCGTTCAACCCAGATCTCCAACCTACCAAACATACATATCAGAGAATCAGAATTATATTTCATAACAAAAGAAAGTTATGAGCAAAGTGCAAATTAACTTATTTTATTCTCATAAGGGTCATGGTGCGGCCTCCTTTTGACCTTTTGACCCAGACCTCCACCCTACCAATCGATCATGAATATCTGAGAATCAGACCACTATTTAAAAAAAAAATATTTCCAGGCAAAACGCACATGAATTTCTTTTAATCTCCCAACGGGCTCCTTTTGACCATTTGACCCCAGACTTGAAAAACACAGTTAGTCCAATTTCCATCTGAAAAACCCAGATAGTCCACAGGCTTGCTGTGTTTACACACCTTAAGCTACAAATGTACATCTCCATCAGACAAAAGATGAGGAACTAGGAACTAGGGGTGTGACGTGTAACCGGTTAGTAAATCATAACCGTTTAGGAAAAATCAGTAAACGAAAACCGAAAAAAAATAATATTTAAATCAAAAATAACACATACTATTTATTTAGCGATTAATAAAGCTACAAATGTTCCACTTGGACAACATTAAGGAGCAAATAAATGCACGCGATTAATGTTGGGTAACTGAACACCGGGCATTAGGCTACGTCATGTAACGTGTAAATTCACGGTTCCAGTGCTGGCCTCAACCGTACGTTCACACCAAACGCGACGGGGCGACAAGATCCCATACAAAGTGAACGCAGAGACGCGTATCGGGCGAATTTTTCGCGCGAGAGAAAACCGGCAACAAGTTTTGATTTGTCACGCCACACTTTTGCCGTGCACAGGCGTTCACGAGAATTTGTTGCGAGAAAAATTCGCTCGAGTTCAAATATTTGAACTTTGATGCAAATTTCACGTGATGACGCGTGATGACAGCCAATCAGCATTCAACAGCGTGGCCACAGAGTCACATGTGTAACGTAACAGCCAATCAGCGTTCAACCGTGAACCGTGAAGTTTGCCTAGACGGGCAGTTTTTTTGACACAGCCTCTCAGAAATGTGGCCTGTAAGACCTAGTTGATCAAAATGTGGTGTACAAGGCCGTTTTGGGAATAGGAACGTCATACCCACCTGATAATTCACAACCTTTTTGTAGGGCTTGACTGGAACCCCACACCGATCCATGGTCCGTGGTTTAGAGTTGGGGTTAGGGTTAGGGTGTGCCTTTTCACTTAGTGACCCAAGATTTACACAGAGCAATCCCAAATGCCCCCTTGTTCAAATTGAATGGCGAACAACGCCTTGTGTTTCATTTTCAGGGGTTTGGGGGTTGTTCATAAAGTTGTGTGGATATGACATGTTCCTGTATATATGTATATACAGGATATTATCGATATTTTACAGAAAATGTAATAATGGCCATAGGACGTGAACAATCGCATATGAATATATACGAGAACTGGGGGAAGGGAGGATTCCTAAAAAAACATGTTTTGAAACACTTTTTGGTTTCATTTTGGTTATTTCTCAAATAGAATATAGCCTTCCCCGATTATATTCCCCCAAATCCCTAAATGAGCATGGAAAATGCCAAGAGCAGTTTAAATAACTAACTAAACATCATATACAATTACTGAACGAAGATTATGACAACAAATTCAATTTCTCTCCAGAAACAAGCGTGATATTGCATTTTGCCAACGTTTTCTGGTTCTGAACTCCTTTGGCCTTGCGCAGGCACTCTAATCACTTGTTTTTCCGGACATTCGTAGGAATCTTATGAAAATGATGCATAACATAATGTTAGATATCATACAGATTGAATGAGACCAGCCTGTGATTCCAGCAGGTCAGAGCAGGGTGATCAGCAGACCCAGGTGACTATGGAGGACAGCAGTCATTTGGGAGGAGTAGGGAGGAGTGAGGAGAGGGGAATAGGAAGAAGAGGAATATGAGGAAGGAGGAGAGTCAATTAAATTACCTGTTGCAAGTCAACTAAATTACCTGCTACATTAATTAATGAATTTATACACTTATAAATACCTATCTTACTGATTTAATTGATAAGAAGAATTAAATGCATAACAAAATAGAAAAATGACTGAATACATAAATAAATAAAATAAAACAGATTGAAATAAACAAATCAAATTAATCAAATGACTTCCCTATCAAATGAATGGGTAAATACATAGATAACATTCAATAAATCGATGAATGAATGAAAAAATGAATAAACCAATTCAACCCAATTATGACAGCGATACTTGAGATGGATAAATAAATGTTGGGGTTCTACTCTATTCCAAAGATACGCTAGTCTTGGGCACGATTCCACTGATGAAGTGTATCGGGGTAGGAGTGGTTGTAATTATTAGGATTTTTATTGTGAACACATTGATTTTATAGTTCAACGACTCAATTGATGGATGAATGGGTGGAAGCTAAGTGGTGCATTAATGGAACAGAAAGTATATATAATGAATTGCTTTTGCTGTTGGTTACCTCTTCCTCCCTGCCTCTATCCCACCTTTTCTCAATTGCTCCCTCTCTTTCATCACTCTCTACCCCCCAACCATCACTCATTCAATATTATGTGCAATGTGAGATAGTAGTATAGATATGCAGAACCAGGTATTACACAGTATTACTGTATCTGGTATTGCACAGATTAGCACACAGCTAGCTACACAGACATAAAGGGAAGAGGGCAGACAAGGGAGAAAAAGAGAGGAGAGCGATGAGAGGGAGAGAGGAAGGAAGTAAAAAAAAAAAGGGGGATAGAGAGCAGAGGGGAAGAAAAAGAGGACAAGGGAAGGAAGGAGAAGAAATAGAGAGGAGACAGTGAAGAGAAAAGAGAGAGGAAGGAGAGAGGCTAGCGGAGAGAGGGGGTAATAAAGAAGAGGAAAGAGGGGGTGGAAGAGAAAGGAGAGGTGAGAGGGAATAGGGAAGAGAGAGACAGTAGAGGGAAACGACAAAAAATGGGGAGAACAGAGAGGCAATATGAGAGAGGAGAAAGAGGGAATAGACGAGAAAGGGAGAGGAGAGAAAGGGGATGGAGAAGAGAGGAAAGGGGGGATGGAGAGGAGAAAGGACAGGGAAGAGAGAAACAGGAGAGGGAGACAGGGAAGCAAGGCACGAGAGAGTAGAGCAAAGGAAGAGGTAAAAAGAGAGAGGACATAGAGGGGGAAGAGAGGATAGTAGAGAGAGAAGAGGGAGAGAGAGGGGGATAGGGAAGTGAGGATAGAATAAACGATAAAGGAGAGAGAGAGAGAGAGAGAGAGAGAGAGAGAGAGAGAGAGAGAGAGAGAGAGAGAGAGAGAGAGAGAGAGAGAGCAGGGGATGTATTTGACCTGGAGGTGTTTCCCAGGGCGTACAGCGGAGCTGCCGTCGGTCGATAATGTAAGCAGTAATGACTGTGAAGTGAGCAGGCAGGAGTGAGGAATGACCCTCATCAGTTAATGTAATGGGGTCCCCGGGCCCCGGGGCCCATTCAGGGGGACGGCTATCGGGTCGCAGGGCTCTCTGTGTGTACCTGCTCATGTTAATTACACACCGTGCCAGACAGTGCTCTGTTTCATCTGAACAGTCCCTAGGCCGTGGATCATCCTTACGACCGCCGCGACGCTGAGCTGGATATATGAAAATGAAAGAGAGGAAAAGGGAGGAGGAGGAAGCCTGCCTCCATTTGACTTATTTATTCCCTGGGAGTCTTGTTTATCGCTTGTATACATTGGCCTGGCGCAGAGGAAAAGCTTCAAGGAGAGCCTCTTGTAATCGCCTTAAAAATCCTCCAGAGTGCCTCAGAAGAGCGAGGCTGCCTCTCTATGGCAAGGCTTCCAATCAGAAGGAAGACCGACATGATTGTATGTGTGGAGGCGGAGTGGTGTATTGATTGAAGACGGAACTGAAAGTCTGAATTGTGTGTTCAGTTCACACCTGTTCACACTTCCGGCTGGTCTTCAATTTGGATAAAGAGAGACGGGGGAGAAAGAAATGAAGACGGGGTAGAGAGAGGAGAAGGAGAGACGAGAGGAGATATAAGAGAGAGAGACAGAGAGGGGAGAGAGAAGAGAGAGAGGGATAAGAAATAGGCCTCAGCTGACTTCCATCCCAGTGCTTAGTTTGAGTTTTCCACGATCAAACCGTCTGATCAAACTCATTAAACATTTCATGGGGAATGATAGGCAGCACCGAGACCATCAATCCAAAAACAGAATCCTCTGAACACGTTAACCGAACCGCACTGTGTTAATTATGCAGCGCATTCGAAACACTGAACATTTCCGCTGCTGGGTCGATGCAGGCCTCTGGTGTCCATGGTAGTTCCTACCACTCATTGATCAGCCAGAAAACGGTTTGCCAATAATGGCCAACACAACATTGGAACAAGCAAAGACAAAAGAGAAGACAAAAGTGGTATACTTTGTAGAAAAGAGTACATCTGTAGGTAAAAAGATACCTGAAACTTTATACCTCCTGATATAAGTTCCACTTCCAACCAGAATAAGCCAGTGACCAGACAGTGTAACTTCATGAGAGTCGGATTTGATTATCTCTAGATACTGTTTGGTTAAACCTTATATATATTCTGGCAGAAAAAACTGCCAGAATGACTCACTCTCTCCCAGTTACCCAACCTCACGCTCGACTAAAAGTCTGCGCACAGCTAGTGAAATGATGCTAAAAACGGCAGCACACAGGTTGTGTGCGTGGATATGTGTGGTGCGCCCTCTTGGAGCAAGCGTGACAGCGCTGGGGCTCGTGTTACGCTTGGTGCATCCGTCTGAGCGTGTGCTCACCATATTGTTGCTCTATTTCTGGCCAGGACAACAGATGCCCTTCTTTTTTGTGTAAGACCAACGGGACGCAGTGACCAACCGCTGATCCATTCCGTCGCCAGGTTGAAGGCTCATTTATCAACTCAAAAATAGATATCTAAATATAAACATTTATCTAAATATAAATATGAATATGAAAACTGTCAGCGGTCTGCCTGTGGTACAACTCTGTCAACAGCAAAGGGGAGAGAAGGAGTGAAAGGGAAGCTATGGAGAGATAGAGAAAGATAAATGGTAGAGAGACGGGACAAACAAGGACAGAGGAAGGGGGGAGGAGAGAGAGAGAGAGAGAGAGAGAGAGAGAGAGAGAGAGAGAGAGAGAGAGAGAGAGAGAGAGAGAGAGAGAGAGAGAGAGAGAGAGAGAGAGAGAGAGAAGCAGACAGATGGAGATAAAAGGGCTGACAGATGGACAGAAAGGGCAACACAGAGAGGGGTGCTTCATGTTGCATTTTAAAAGTATCTTAAATGTGTATCTACATTTTCCATGCCAATAAAGCCTTTTTAATAGACATATATAGTGCTTAAGATGGAGAAGTATTGGCGTACGCCCATGGTTCATGATTATCACAAAAGTTCCTTAATTCAGTGGGAGACGCAGAGACTGTTGAATCAGGGCACTCATATGTAGAACCGCATGGAACCGAACTAGAGAACCGGACTCAATGAACCAGACTGAACTGGACCCAACCAGACTAAGGATTAAACCAGACTAGACTGGCCTCAACTAGACTTACCCAGACTAAACTAAAATGAGCCACACTAAACCTTACTAAAGACTAAATCAGATAAGACCAGAGGAAACCATACTAAGATGGACAAACCTGGATTGAACCAGACAATTAGACAGTGCCTGAAACACCTCGGACAGCTGAGGAAATTCCCCGAAAGCCCTGCTTTCCTCCTCCTCTGTTGCAGGGCAGAGCATTGTGTCCCTGTAGAGGGTTGTGCGGTCGGCTGAGCGCACTATGGGTACAGCTCCCCTCCCTGCAGAGCGTCTACAGCAGGAGTTGCGTAAGCAGAGCTAGGCGGATAGAAAAGGACCCCCACAATCCCAGCAAGGGACTGTTTGTGTGGATGCGATCAGGCAAGCACCTGCGCGGCCACAAATCACACACTGCTATCCTAGCCTTGAATAAGGAATAATGCACACCTGAGGGACAAATCATAACCTTGCAAAGCTCATGCCTTTTTGGATGTATGTGTATCTGGTATGTGTGTATAGCTTATCTTTTATAAATGTATTGCACTTGCATTTTGCTCTTCCTGTGAGTTTGAAGCCACAACATTTCACTATACTCTGTATGCATATGTGACAAATGAAATATGTTGAATCTTGGATCTAGAAAAGATTTGATTTAACCTGTCAAAAGTGGTCGATTTACATTAGGTGATTTTGCTGACGCTTTTATCCAGAGCAACTTAGAACCATTCATTCCCCTATTCACACACCGACGGCGGAGTCAACCATGCAAGGCGACAGCCAGCTCGTCAAGAGAAGTCAGGGTGAGGTGACTTGCTCAGGCACACCTCGACACTCAGCTAGGAGCAACCGAGGATCTAACCATCAACCTTCCGGCAACCAGTCAAACCGCTCTACCTCCTGAGCTACTGCCGCACCCTCCCCGGACCAGCAGAGGATAGAGGACTAAACCATACTTAAGCAGACCAGCACAGGTGACAGGACTAAAGCAGACTTAGCCAGACTAAAGCAGACCAGCCGAGGAGAGAGAACTAAACCAGACGTAGCCAGACTAAAGCAGACCAGCACAGGTGACAAGACTAAACCAGACGTAGCCAGATTAAATCAGACCAGCACAGGAGAGATGATTAAACCAGACTAAAGCAGCGCAGCAGACGAGACAGGACTACACCAGACTTAAGCAGACCAGCAGAAGAGAGGTGGCTAAACCAGACTAAAGCAGCCCTACAGAGGAGAGGGGGCTAAACTATACTGAACCAGACTAAAGCAGACCACCAGAAGAGACAAGACTAAACCAGACTAAACCCCACCAGTAGACAGAGACCCAGGTATCCAGTCTGGTGGCTGCCAAGCACGAGAAAGCAGATATAAGAGGACATAATGCAACTCAAGCGTTAGCAGCTGTGAAGATGAGCAGTAACTCAAGTGGAATTTAAAGTGGGATTATCCCATCGGTGTTGGGGATTGGAGGTAGGGGGACATTGAGAATTATTTTCTTTCAATAAAACTGCTAAACTGTACAGTGGACATATTTGTTTTTATAATTACCAGTCGTTCAGGGTTTATAAGCCCCATGGTTTGGTTGGCCTGAGCTGCTTATGTTGTCTTTAATTGTTCGTTCATTTTGACCCTCATATGGAGGAAGCTAATTAGTTCTGGAGTAGAGTCATTGATGGCTGGAGATAAGAATCTCTGATAGCGCCGCACCTAAGCTCGTTGCTCACTGAGTCAAGTGCACGTGTTAACATAATAATAGTGACATTCAATGTTCATTAACGGAATAATGCCAAAGCAAAGTCAATTCAAATGTGTTTGCGGAGACCTTTATCACAATTACAGCCTGAGCCGGACTCCCGGGCCTGGGCTGAGAGGACAGTTTGACAGCATCCTATTAACCCCCAGCCCTCAATCAAGGCTGCAAAACACACCCGGAACGCAAAAGCAAAGTCTAGCATAGAAGCATAGAGTAGCACAGTATAGGGGATGGAATATAATCATGTGACCCTTACTGTGTGATGCAAACTCACTGACTGGGCGTAGCTCAGCTGGTGGCGTGATTGGGAGTAGTTTTGGGAGGGTCGATATAGTAAGAGGAGACATGCCTACTGCAGTACGTTCTCGTATACAGAGGTATGGTCTAAGTGATATTATTGATACGATTATTAGAATCACTATCTATAAGCATTGACTACATATATCTCCATGTCATTCAAACTACAAACTGGTTGAAATGTAACGTATTGCAATTTAAGTAAATAACTCACACGAGTCAAACTATGACTCCTGGTACACAGCTACTTCTAAACACAAATGTCTATTTTGTCAATAACATTTAGAATGTCGTTTTTTTTCAATCCAACCCAATGTATGTGGATAATAACATGCTTGTTTTTTTCATAAATGGTAATTGCTCATTTAGAGCCTGACCTTTCAAATATAAAGTCCTCCTGGTTATTTGGTAAATGACCTTCACAGGGTTCATATTCTGATACACTTTCAGTACCAAGTGGGGATGCAAATCAATACATTAATTGCTTTTGTTTAATTGGAATAATTTAACTTGCTTGGCTTTTAATTGTTTTTTTCTATTTTTATGGTGGCCAAGAGTAAAGCATCCAATGTACCTTCTTCTTTAATGAGATAAGAAAAGTAATTTTCCGTGTTGTTTAATCATGTAAATCCACTCTGCACCTCAAACCCCCACACAGCACTTGGGGACTAACACAGGGACACATTTACATTTGTTAGTTAGAAAATCTGATCGCCTTTTATCCACAGCAGTAGAAGCACTGAATATTAAGTACAAACATGTCACACATCGATATGGGAAAAATAATTTATAATAATCAGTGATTATTTATCACATTGTGGGGCATACATAAGTAGAAAATTACTAAATAAACAACGTTAAATATTATTATTTTTATTCAATCCTTCAAAAGATTATCAATTTATTTATCAATCTATCTCGCATCCATCCATCCGTTTTTCATCAATCCATATGTTATCCATCTATCATCCATCCATCCGTTTATCGATCATCCATCCATATATAAATACATAAACTCCATCATTTGAACAATCAACAGGATTGGTGAAGGTATGAATAGTTTAAAAGACAGACAAAGTAAATATTCGTAGCAGCTCAAATCATGGTAGAGATTATGTGGCTGGTGGTGAAGCGGGTCGCAATGAGGATGGAGGTGCTGGTCAAGGAGGTGGTGGTGGGGGTGGAGGTGAGGATGGAGGTGCTGGTCAAGGAGGTGGTGGTGGGGGTGGAGGTGAGGATGGAGGTGCTGGTCAAGGAGGTGGTGGTGGGGGTGGAGGTGAGGATGGAGGTGCTGGTCAAGGAGGTGGTGGTGGGGGTGGAGGTGAGGATGGAGGTGCTGGTCAAGGAGGTGGTGGTGGGGGTGGAGGTGAGGATGGAGGTGCTGGTCAAGGAGGTGGTGGTGGGGGTGGAGGTGAGGATGGAGGTGCTGGTCAAGGAGGTGGTGGTGGGGGTGGAGTTGAGGATGGAGGTGCTGGTCAAGGAGGTGGTGGTGAGGGTGGGGATATGGATGGAGGTGCTGGTGAAGGAGGTGGTGGTGGGGGTGGGGATATGGATGGAGGTGCTGGTGAAGGAGGTTGTGGCGGGGGTGATGATGATGGATGGAGGTGCTGGTGAAGGAGGTGGTGGTGGGGGTGGGGATATGGATGGAGGTGCTGGTGAAGGAGGTGGTGGCGGGGGTGATGATGATGGATGTTTGGATGGTGGTGGTGTTGGGGATGAGGCGATGATGGTGGTCAAGTGGTCTGAAACAGAAGCACCCGCTCAACCTGGTAAGATGAGGGGCTTCACCTGCTGAGGTTTCATTAGAGAGGTCCAGTAGGGGTGAGCATTAGAGGTTTTATAGGTTTTATTTGTAATAAACTCATGATAGGTTTTTCATGGTGGTCCCGTTCATGGACCCCCCACCGTTTCGTGCCTAGGCTTCATCACTAGCTTTGCCAACAACAACTTTATTTCAATGTGGAGCAGAAGACAGGGGTACAGACACCCAGAGGAAGGCAGAATGCCGACACGTGTTAGTGTTCACATTCCTTAATGTAATAACCCATTAAAGACTCTTTAATGGCAAACCTACTGGAGTGCCTAAACCTTCCTCTTGTTCTGTATGTTACTATTTAGTTATCATGCTTCGGTATCTTTTTCTAACATTAATACAATAATCTGTTCAAGCACACAAAGCAAAACATTGTACATGAAAGAGGATACGTTATTGTTGTGATCAAACAACACTTTACCTACACTGGGGAGTCTTTCACACCTTCCTCGCTATGTCTCTCCACATGTTTGCATCATGCAGTGTTTGTGTGAGAGGGTGTGTGTTAGGTGTGTGTTGGAGGGTGTGTGTTTGTTTTTTTGTTTGCCGGAGGGGTGTATGTGTGTGTGTGTGTGATTGTATGTGTGTGAGTTTGTGGTTGTGTGGGAGGGAGTGTTTTTTTTTTTTGTTGGGGCAGTGTGTGTGTTTTCTGGGGGAGGGGGGGTGTATCTCTGTGTGTGTATTTGTGTGTGTTGGCGGGAGGGTGTGTGTTTGTGCGTGTTTGTTTGTGGGGGGCAGCGTGTGTGTGTATGAGGACAGTTTTGGTATCAGAGTTTCAGGTTGTTAAACCTGCAGCTGAGTGACGGCCGGTTGGTTCAGCAGGGGCCTTGGGCGCTGACAGAACGGCAACCTCAGCAGTCGGTGGTCCAACGAGAGAGGACGTTTCAGTATCACGCTGCAACACACCGTTCTTACCTGCACTGTTTAATGGCGTTCTTTAAAGTTACGTTCAGGAGAAAGACCATCCCTGTTACTGCATCTACCTATCAAAAGCCACCTGTATTTAACCTCCCTTTAATACCAGCCATTCTACCCCGACAAACAAACTATTCCCGAACCTTTCTCCTCCCTACTATCTAACCCACCACCTGCACGTCTCCTCCCTACTATCTAACCCACCACCTGCACGTCTCCTACCTACTATCTAACCCACCACCTGCACGTCTCCTACCTACTATCTAACCCACCACCTGCACGTCTCCTACCTACTATCTAACCCACCACCTGCACGTCTCCTACCTACTATCTAACCCACCACCTGCACGTCTCCTCCCTACTATCTAACCCACCACCTGCACGTCTCCTCCCTACTATCTAACCCACCACCTGCACGTCTCCTACCTACTATCTAACCCACCACCTGCACGTCTCCTCCCTACTATCTAACCCACCACCTGCACGTCTCCTACCTACTATCTAACCCACCACCTGCACGTCTCCTCCCTACTATCTAACCCACCACCTGCACGTCTTGTCCCTACTGTCTAACCCTGCACCTCCCAATCTCCGCTTTCCATCTTACCCATCTCCTCTCATTTCCTTCCTGCTATCCAACCCCTCTCCTGCCCGTCTCCTCCCTATATAACCCTCCACCTGCCCGTCTCCTCCCTATATAACCCTCCACCTGCCCGTCTCCTCCCTATATAACCCTCCACCTGCCCGTCTCCTCCCTATATAACCCTCCACCTGCCCGTCTCCTCCCTATATAACCCTCCACCTGCCCGTCTCCTCCCTATATAACCCTCCACCTGCCCGTCTCCTCCCTATATAACCCTCCACCTGCCCGTCTCCTCCCTATATAACCCTCCACCTGCCCGTCTCCTCCCTATATAACCCACCACCTGCCCATCTCCTTCCTAGTATGTAACCCTCCACTTCTCCTCTTCTCTCTACTATCCAACCCTCCGCCAGCCCATCTCCTTCCTTGTTTCTAGCCCTCCACCTGCCCGTCTCCTTCCTTCTATCAAAGGGCATGTGTCCACATAGCTTTGTTGTCTGGCAGAGGAGCGCTGGCAGGGTGCTGGTGGGAGGGGGGGAGCTGTGCACCGTGTCCCTGATCACCAATCTAACTGCCGTAGTACTGTAGACTAGCTTTGTTTCTTTGCTTTTCATCATCTATATTTGCATACATTTTCTTCCTCCCTATTAACACCAACTGGCTCTAACTGGTGATATTTGTTTGGCAAATCATAAAGCACCAGATAGACAGACTTGGCCAGAACAAGCATATCCTTCATTTCATTGGTTACTAGGGTGACGAGTCCTGCCCTAACTCATAAAATTGGTTGCCCGAAAAGCAGTGACAGAGATAAAACCAATGCCTTGAAAATGCCTTGAAAACCAGCAGTTTTTTGCAGAGAATAAATAGTTGTCACCGTTTTTCAAGACCTCTGTTGTTGCGCCAAGTGTCTTTCTATCCCTAAAAGTCGTTGCTGCCGGATTTGCGTTGTTTGTCGATGTGTAGGCTTTTGTCTTGTTCAACTTTTATGAAATGTTTCCCTTTTCTTTCCCGTAATGCCAGCGTATAATTGGAGGACTATCAGCCTGTCGTTGAGGGAGCTGCCAGGGCTGGCATGCTAACTGTCAGTCAGCACAACAGCCTGTCTCTCTATGAACTGCAACGTGTTTTATGGAAGGATTTCTGCTGCGGATATTTTTTGAATTGATGCCTAACATGCCACGGTAAACACAAGGGCCTGAATCTACATAATGGACAGGTGCAGAAATGTGGGACTTGGGTTTTATTTATCAAATTGCTTCTTTTGTTCCACCGATCAGGATAAGGCCACAGGTTTGCTTCTGTGGTGGTGTCTCAGCTGCACTTCTCTTTGAATTATTTGTCAACGTGAGGGTCATCCCAATTGGTCAAACAAATGATAACAGAATCCCGTCTATGAAACCAATTTGATGTGGTGTGCTCAATTATTTGCCTTTATGATAGAATTTTTATGAATAACCCTAACCCATCATTATTAACATAGACTTTGTCGCAGTTAATTGTTTGTTCATGTTCCTGCCAAAAAGTAACCAGATGTTCACAGAAGACGTAGCAAGAAGAAGAGAGATTATTTTCTAGAGAAGTTTAGTTTATTTTATACAGAAGAACAAGGTTCATTTTCTAAAGAAGAGTTTATTTTCTCCAGAACAGCAGAAGGCAGAGGAGGATTGAGGACAGCATCCAAGGACACAGAGCAACACAGTGTTTCTCTTGACCTTTCCCTGCGACCTTGAGAGAGAATACAAAAGGAGAAAAACCCTAGAATTAACAGAAAAAGTTTCAATGGAAGAAGCGCTAATGAAAAAGCAGAGGGATTATGAGCAAGATCACACAATGCACATTGGGCTTTATTGTTGTGCATAAAAGTGAGAAATTATGATTCATTATTAACACAGACCAAAGTTCCATCGATAAAAGTTCGCTCATATCAGCCTATAGTGGGTCGTTGCGTCTCCCACACGGGGGTGATAGCGATGACACTTTCGGGTCGTAAAATTGCTCTCAACATGGATGCAACCTCAAAACAGACTCACTTAGTGGCTTTTAAAGACCCTGACTCTTAGCTTGGATGTTTGTTGTTGTTCAAACTCCTTGAAGATTGGAGAACACATAACTATATCATCAGATGAAGACTGCATCCCACTACAATCAACTATAAATTCCAGAATGCCTTTCTCCTTACATAACTTATTTGGTGATTAGTAAGTGTCACGGCAGGATAATTGTAAAATTTAGTTCCGGCTTCACTAAAACTGCCATCTCTATTGTCATCCTTCTACATACAATTATTTAAATTGTTCTCTGGTAGGTACTTGTATAACGAGACATTAGGTTCAGCTCCTCCTAATCAACTCATGACAAGAAGTTGTCAGTACAAGGGCAATCAGCCAGTTTGGAACACCAGGATGTGTGGACAATAGACTCGTTTGTAGGGCAGAGCTAAGGCTGCCTGTAAAGCAGAACCAGGAGGCTGGTAAGTTAGTCACAGGAGCTGCATGTAATCTTGCTGCTGGTGAAAATAGAAATGAAATAGACTGCGAGAGTTTAACATTTCAGTTTGGAGAGCAAATTTTAACTCGGTTAACTCTCTCCTCTTTAACCCTCTCCGCCAGCTTCTCTCCCTCTATCCACACCTGTTTTTAGCAACTTTATTCCTCTCTCCTCCGAAAATTTGACAGAATAGTTGCATCTAACCACGCAACCACCTGCTCCCTTGAACCGATCCCCTCCTCCCTACTCCAGGCCGTCACCCTCATTAACTCCACCCTCACTTCAGGCCTTACTCCACCATCCTTCAAGACTTCTAGAATCAAGCCGCTCCATAAGAATCCAACCCCTGACACCACTGACATCTGGAACTACAGACCAGCATCTCTTCTTTCATTCCTTTATGAAACTCTGGAACGTGCCATCTTTAACCAACTGCCCTCTCACAAAACCACCAGATTGATCCCCATCAGTTAAGACTGCACACGCCACTGAGATGGTCCTCCTTGCGGTGACAGAGTCGCTCCGTACCGCCAGAGCCTCATCCCTCTCATGGGTTCTCATTCTCCTCCACTTATCCACAGCGTTCGACACTGTGAACCACCGGATCCTCCTTGCCATTCTCGTTGTACGGCAGTGCCGTCCTGCTTCACACCTGAAGAATCACACCTACCAGGTCACATGGATTGGCTCCTTGCCCAATCCCTGCGCTCTTGAAACCGGTGTCCCTCAAGGCTCCGTACTGGTAACCCTTCTGTTCTTCCTTATCACTGCCATGCTGATGATACTCGGCTATTCCTCCCTCTCCCCTTCTCGGACAGCAACCTTTTTGCAACACTCATCTCACAATGTCGGACAATAGCAATTGGATAACTGCTCATTACCTGAAGCTTAGCCTCAACAAGACCGAGCTCCTCCCTGTGCCAGGGAAAGACTGCTCTCACATGGACTTATTGGTCCTTTTCATAGACATTGCAGGGGAACAGAGGAACCTTGTGTGGTACTGGACAATCAGCTGGGCTGCACCGAGAACATCTCCGCGGTGGCCCGATCCTGCAGATTTGCTCTCAACAACATCCTCATCCTCCTCAAATCCAGAACGCTTTTCTGTCACCTCCACTGGCTCCCTGAAGTAGCTTGCATCAGATTCATGACAATGATACTGGCCTACAAGGCGGTCAACGGAACTAGCACTGCATACCTCCAAGCATTAGTCAGACTGCACACCCCAGCCGAAGCTCTCCATTCAACAATCTCAGCTGGACTACCATCGCAAAGAGCAAGCAAAGGTTGCACAACAAAGACACAACTCTTCTGTTTTGGCACCGTAATGATAACGAGCTCCCTGCGGATGTCATGACTGCAGAGTCACCACCATTCTCCCTTACACTGGAAAAATAACCCTTTTATGCACTTAGTATATGTTCGTAAGTCCCGGCACTTAATAATAATAATAATAATAATACATTTAATTTAGAGGCGCCTTTCAAGACACCCAAGGTCACCTTACAGAGCATATAGTCATCATTCAAAACTATGTAAAACAGACTAGGAATAAAAGGAAAACAGAGGTTAAACATGAAGAATAATAATAATTAATAACACTCAAAGACGCCTAAAGTGAAGGGGGGACCTCACTAACCACCACCAATATGTAGCACCCACTTGGGTGATGCACGGCAGCTGTCACACTAAATTTGTACCGGGGGCGAAATTTGTACCGGGCGCGTCATCATTACGTAATCCATTACAAACCTGCCCTGCAACAGATGATCGCGTCGTCCGTTGCCGGGAAGGTTTCAAGAAACATTCGCGCTCATGTTGCCAAAGACGAAATAACATAATACAGTTAACGGATCGCTAGATAATGTAATGTTTTGTTGGGTTCCTTAATAAACACACGATGTATCTTGGAACAGACATCAACATGCAGCGCGCCAATCCAACTGCGCATGCTCCGTGTGACGGTCTAATAACTGATGTTGATATCATTACAGATAACACTTGTTTTTACTTTATATTTGTATTGTATTTAATTGTTTAATCAAATTTAGCAAGTAAACTGAGTTTAAAAGCAGGTCAAGGACGAAATAGCACAATACAGATAACGGATCGCTAGATAGAAGGTTCGCGAATGTTCACGTCATTCGACGCGATCGTCCGTTGCCAGGCAACGGACGAAGCGATCATCTGTTGCCAGGCAGATTTGGAGTGGATTACGTATGGATGACGCGCCCGGTACAAATTTCGCCCCCGGTACAAATTTAGTGTGACACAGCCAATCGGTGCCAGAACGCTCACTACACACCAGCTTGAGGTGGAGAGTTAGGGATGAGGTGGAGAGTGAGGGAATAGAAAATTTAAACACTATCGACCATATTTAAACACTATCGATCACATTTAAACAATATCGACCACATGTAAACACTATCGACCATATTTAAACACTATGGACCACATGTAAACCCTATCGACCACATGTAAACACTATCGCCCACATTTAAACACTATGGACCACATTTAAACACTATGGACCACATGTAAACCCTATCGACCACATGTAAACCCTATCGACCATATATAAACACTATCGACCACATTTAAACATGTAAACCCTATCGACCACATTTAAACACTATCGACCACATTTAAACACTATCGACCACAAGTAAACACTTGCGACCATATTTAAACACTATCGACCACATTTAAACATGTAAACCCCTCTCGACCACATTTAAACCCTATCGACCACATTTAAACCCTATCGACCATATTCAAACACTATCGACCACATTTAAACTATCGACCATATTTAAACACTATCGACCACATTTAAACTATCGACCATATTTAAACCCTATCGCCCACATTTAAACACTATCGACCACATTTAAACCCTATCGCCCACATTTATACACTATCGACCACGTTTAAACACTATCGACCATATTTAAACACTATCGACCACATGTAAACACTAGCGACCATATTTAAACACTCACACAATTTGATATATATCACTATATATATATATATAGATATAGATTTGTGCTGATTATATTATTACGATCTATCCTTGTATTTAAATTGCGGATCCCCATAAAGGGTATAAATTGCCATCCCCGTATTGGGTTCCAATAGGTTGACTGACTCTCCGTCCATCCTTCGTATCATCTGCTGTTCCAGCGCCAGACAAAGGGCGGTGATACTACCGACGGAAAAAGCCGTTACGTCCCATTGTTTGGAGTGAAAGCAGTTTCTCCCTATCCATATAATATATATATATATATTGATCTACACATATAAATAGTTTATAAAAGAGTTAAAGTTTACAAAAACACACTTAAATTACTTAAATTACTAAAAACAACGCAACACGCACGGAGCTACTGGATGATTTCTTTAATGTTCCATTAAAGAAATTACTTAATATTGTGTAGCATCTTATCCTACTTATCTTATAATATTAAATATTACTTTGAAAGGGATTCTTGACCAAAATAATTCTACACCTCCCTCCCAGACACATTCTTTCGTAACAGGGTGTGATTGCCATGCCAATTATATTTGTATTATTTGTTTTATTTGTTTAATTCTTGCCATAAATATTTCACCACGGTTTATCTTCTGGGGATGAAGGGGAGCTTTTTTGAGACATTTTCCAAAACAGATGGTTTAGATACTGCAGCCGTCTCTCCTGTAATCCATGTAAAATGACCTTCTTTTAGGAACGCCGGCGTGATGTAGGCTTGATGTGTTCCTCCCTCCCCACAGATCTTAGTTGGACTAACCAAGGGGTTTGACAGCGTCAATGAGACGTGCCAGCGTGACTGCAGTAAGTCACGTTACATGGGTAGGAGAACGAGAATACTTTCCAAATTCCATTTATGTATTTAGCTTTCCACTTTTGTGAATGATTGCACTTTCATTATTTCAGGGGAACGCAGCACAATGTGATCCGGCTTGCTGTGCGTGGGATACCCACCAAGGTTTATTAGAGATCCAGCCGTTCTGTCAGCTCAACTGCAGTCCAGTAATGGATCAGACATTCTCCAAGCGACACATCCATGAAATTGGTTCTGCTTTCTTTCCTTCTCACCCCCCTATCCTTTATTAATATTCTATATCCTCTGAACACTTCCTGTGTCCTGTCAAATAATATTTAGAGAGAACGTGTACCCTACCCAGTGATTAACCACAGTGAAAATGTATTTTTTTCCCCTCTTTGTGCATACGAGGAGAACTCATGTGCTTCTGTGTTTCCCTGAGGGTTTTGACATTTGAAATAAACAAGTTTGGATGCTTTTAAATTCATTGTTAGCTAGGTAATGGATTCTGGTTAATGTACTGAGGAAAGCACATCTCCTCAGAATTTGCCCTAGTTATATAATGACGTTCTGGCAAGATGGATTTAAACATTTTATGTAGGCATTGTCCTTTAAGAAAAAAAATGGACATTGCGATGGAAAATAAATGTATTCTGGAGCTATCCATCAAGCCATAGTAGCTTCTAATCCGTTTTTTAAAACATTGATAATAGAATAATACTGTTACCTTTCCCACTGTATCTGCAGTTTTCTGGAGAGTACTACAACCACTACCAAAAGAGCTTTTGTACGGCACCTGTGGTATTTCATGGACAGAGAGGTGATAACTTTCCTATGTGAAGGACACTCCGTAAAGGCCCTTCACTTTGGGGAAGCTCAGTGTTCAAACGCTGCTGTTTCATAAGTGAAAAGAGTTGATTCAGCACATAAAACACTTTCATGACAGACACTATCTACACACACCGCAGGTATAGATGTAATCGATAGATAGATATAGATATACATGTGTATATATATGTGTATAAGTATATGTATTCCAAAGTGTTTTTGTGCTGTGGTTCACTTAATTGGACCACAAAATGAGCCAATTAACATCAATGAATATGTCAATTAATGAGAAATTTAAACTTGAACTTGAAAAGGCCTTCAAGTAGTATCCATGTTGTAGGCCTACCCTCCTACACACACAAATAGAGAAAGCTCTCTTTGACATGTTAAACTTTCCTCTCCTTTCTGTTATTTTCACCAAGCGACGTTTCATTCTACACCATGAACTTGGAACTAAAGTACTGAAGTATTATTTACTGACATGTGTGCCTTCCTTTTATAGCTCAAATTGTCTGTTCAAACATTTTGGTTGTCGCAAGTTCACCACATTTAGCTGCTTAACATCCAAGCTCTAAAATAATTACAGCCATTCATCTTTTTAAAGCAGGCACAACAAAGAAAGGGAAAGGCGCTCATTAGCTTCACAACGCATCCTGCATTACACAGCCTGTGTGTTGGTTCCAGTTTTCTGGACGGGGTGGATGATTGAGACAGTGTATTGGAATATTAGCCCATTGACACCGGGGGCCGAGGCCAATGGTGAGATTGTTATGCAACGTTCTCCTTTTCACGCTCCCTGTGGGTTGATCGACCCTCCGTGAGGCTGAAATCTTAATCCCAGCATATGCTTCTTAGTCAGAAATAATCACCCTACATGGATCCATTGACCGTTAAATAAAGTGTTTACACTTTTAAATGACTAAATAATGGCCAGTGGAGTTTAGGTGAGGGAAACTAATGGAGGATACCACTGCTATTTACCTTGTTTATTTTAAAGGTCCCCTATTTATCACCAGGTGTAATGTTTCAAATAAAACATAAATGCCTATAGTGACATCACAAGAGGTAGTGTCCCCATAAATGTATGATAGACAGGTCAGGGTACCAGTCTTTACAGTCCACCAGGTAGGCTGGTAGGTTTATCTGTTAGTCATATTCCGGTGGACACTCCAACTTGTACTGTCACTATAGGCATAGATTTTTATGGCTATTCTACATCAAAACTGGTGGTAGAATAGAGGCCATTTGAAACCACCCTTCTCACCCTGCCCCCCTCTTCATCAAGGAGGGGCAAGCATAGTTCTGAAAGAAGGCGGTCTCTAAACTTTGAGATAAGAGCGACCCCCACGCTAGTATTTGTTCTAAGCAGGCATGTCGGTGCCTTTCAATGAGTTAATTTAGGAACGATGAATGACTTATTCAATGACTCAATGAATTTGGGGGAAATAAACAGAGGAGACAGTCCACTTATTACACCACAACAAATGGATTTCATTTCACGCATGATCGGCTCCTAATTGAAGAGGGTCACAATAGGAGACGAAGATAGCCTGCCAAAGAGCTCTACGGCCGTCACATAGAGCAGGTAGCCACTAGCCAGCATTCTAATCTCTGGAAAAACATTTAGCATGATAGCACGCTAACCTCTACCAACACTTAGCATGATAGCCAGGTAATCTCTACCAACAAACTGTAAACCAAGACTTACCATGGTAGCATGCTTCTGTCAACCAACACCCATCATCACAATGGGCTTCTCAGGTCTAGGAAGACATCGGAGTGTCAGAGTCTGTTTCCAAAAAATTTTTGTTAAAGCATTGATTAGCCAGCAATAGCCACAGAAACCCTTTACAATAAGGGTACTTCAAAATACATAAGCTAATACAGTAATAAGCATTAACTAACAATTAATTAAGAGGTAAAAAATGGTGTTCATGTTCAATAATCGAATGAATGTTAACTATGGTAATCGTGTTATAATAATAATAACTGATGCATTAATTTAAACATTATTTGATTGGATAATGGTTAACACTACCCTTAACACTATCCCCTATGCTAATGCTAATACTCCTCTTAATGCTGTAAAATGCACCATTCACTTGAATGAGACTTCCAAACATTCAGGGGTCAATTATTTTTGTGTAATTGACCATTGCTAAGAATAATTTAAGTCCTGTAATTTATCAATCCCAGCATATTCGGTTGCTAAGCAATGTCAACGTCTGGGAAATTTGACGTCAACGTCAAAATTCTCAATGAATGAAGTTTTTTTTTTTTTTTTGGTTTGCCTTGTCTGGGCTTATTTTCCCGATACTGACCGTCGTTCTATACATCATCCCTTACATAATCCTTTAGTCTACTGTTTATTTATTGCTTAATTACATTAATAATAGTATTTTGAGTTCCTTATAGTTAATAAAAGCATTACAAAACCATTTATTGAGTCTTACTAACTTACCTGTTATGCCATTGTTAAACCTTTACTAAGCATTTTTGATGCTTATTATGGTTAATGATCTTTTATTAAACTGCTAATTATGCATTTTGCAGGAACATGATCTAAATCTAGAACAATGCTTATTAAGTTTAATAAGTCTGCACATGTTGAGCGAGTGTGACCTGTTTTGTGGCTCATATAGAGCTCGTAAGTCCGCCCCTTCCCGTGTACCCACATGGGATATGAATGGGAGTCAATGGAGAGCAAGTAATTATTTTCTGGTCCCAGTCTTTGTATGCCCTGGATAACACATATGTTGTTTGTGGATTTATATAACAATTTTTCATGATAAGAAAACAATGTTGGGTTTTGTGTGAGGCCGCTTTGTGAACTACAGCCCCTCGCTGCTCTCGACGCGAATGATATACGTCACCACCACTCTGGTACAGACATGGCGATCTCTCTGTTCCACTTCACCGCTTTTTTCAGCCTCGAAAGAGGTGAAAACCATTATAAGTCGGGGCATTTGTAGATTTTCAGTCTGAACTGCGGTTACAGGAAATACGCAGTCTCAGATAGGAACAAAACACCCGGATCCAAGAAAAGAAAGAGTTCTGTGAAGATGTGTTAGATGTAACTCCCCTTAAGACCAGTACAAGAGGAGAGGACATCTGCCTGGCCATTTAGGAGATGCTTACAAAGCGAGGAATAGAGCCAAAACAAGTGGTTTCAATAACCACAGATGGAGCCCCTGCCATGATAGGGAGAGAGAAAGGAGCTGTGGCAAGAATGAAAGAGGACAATCCTGAGCTCATCTCTGACTGACGACTGTATATTACATCAATCTGTCCTGTGCTCCACCCTGTCAGATGAGCATGCTGAAGTGACGAACACAATAATGACGATGATCAACGATGAATTCCTCAGCGAAGTTGATGCAAACGCTGAAGATCTGTTGCTGCACAACAACGTGAGATGGCTTAGCAAAGGCAGGGCGTTGGAGCGCTTTTGGTCCATCAGAAGGAAAGTAACAGCTTTCTTGGAAGAGCTGAGGAGTCAGAAGGCAACAGAGTTTTCTCTCTTTTTAAAAGATGAGAAAAGGATGGATAATGTGGCCTTTTTGGTTGATATCACTTCGAACCTTAATGAACTTAATTTGAAGCTACAGGGCAAGGACAATACAATTTGTGAACTGATGACAGCTGTCCTCTCCTTTCAGAGGAAACTTGAGGTGTTCAAGGAAGACCTGCAGGGAGACTGGGCACACTTCCCAGCAGTGCAGGAAGAGGTTCAGGGACAGAGAGATGTGTACTGTCTTCTTTTGCTTACTTTGTCGATAAGCTGATTGTAAACTTCTCCCAACATTTTGACAGCTGCCGCTTTGGACAGCAGCTCACCTTGTTCATTCAGAACCCATTTCTAATCACAGATGTCAGTGGGTATCTCAAAAGAAGTCACACAGCACTTCAAATGGGCAAATGCTGGGCCTCTCCAGATGCAACTGATTGATCTCCAAGCAGATGTAGCGCTGAAAGAGCCGTTTGGAATAACTGACCCCGCCACTTTCTGGCTCCAAATGGTCTCTGAGACAGCTTTCCCAGGTCTGAGGAAAGTAGCCCTGTACACATTGACCATGTTTGGCTCCACATACAGCTGTGAGGCAGCTTTCTCTGCAATGAACATAATCAAAAGTAAATGTAACCGCAGGCGGTGATGAACGGGTTCCGAGCAAAATGAAAAATCAAGAACACACTAATGGAAGATATATAAATATTATGAAGGAAAGACGTTGATGTTCCCCTTAATGCCATACGGTGCCTCCGCTTTCAGGTGACTGGACTGCAGAGCAAGGGCCGAATGTCATGTTCAGCATGTTCATAATTGTCTAATCGGGATACGAACTCTCAAACTAAGGATCACCAGTACAAGGCATTATCCCATTGACCCCCTGACAAGCGGGAAATGTAGCCTAATTCACATGGTGAAAATGTCTATCGATAATCACACATCATCCAGAAAACTCCAAGCAAACATTTCTCAAATGAATTAAGGGCAATCTTAAAAGCAAATACCTGAAAAATCATTGAAATTCCGGAGAAATTAAACACTTGTTGTCAAGAACACTAACGGAAGAAATATGAATATGACAGACTTCATAACGAAGAAGTTTGCCTTAATGCTGTGTCTTGGCAGTCAGATTCTTGGAAACTAATGAGCCGGAATGTTGACTGCCTGATGAATTTGAATTTGGCTTTTCTATGACATTGTGGGAAAAGTTAACATTTTTAGACCAGGGTGAAAAAGATGCATCTGACTTTAGAGATTAACATGATGAAAGAATTTTGAGTCCAGGTCAATCTGGTGAAGAGAAATAAGGGAAGTTCATATTTTTTTAAATAGCGCCACCTTTGGGTGCAGTACCACAATTTTGGTTTATGGGTAGTGGGGGGTATTGGTATCCACCTAATAATAGTCGTATGTTTTTTATATACAATAACAAAACGGTCATATAAGAAAAATGGGCTAACTGCTCCAACTTTATTGGCCAATATTTCTCAAATGGAACTAAATAAAACAAATTCTGTTTCATGATTTTTGTGATGCCTTGTCTAAAGATTTTATGTGGCGATTTTGGTGAAGTTTTTTCTTAGCCTGTGAATCTTTTCTATCATGTTTGGCTTTAATATGAAATTGTGGGAAATATTTTCAGGGCATAAGTGGGGGTTATTGGCCAAGTAGCCATACCTGAAAATTTCAAGAATTTTCGATTTAAGGTATAGGCTGCAGTATGACTTTCGCAGAATTTGAGGGGAAAAAAACGACCCCTAAATATCGATCCAGGCTCACCAATGAGCACCTGCACATGTGCATGAGAATGGCCCTTACATCATTCCAGCCTAGATGTAAACTCCTGGCAGGACAAGCTAGAGCTCAGTTCTCTCACTGAACAACAGAACGTGGGGGAGTTCGATAAAAGAGGGAAAGAAAGAGAAGCTAAAACTGTTCAATTGTTAAGATGTGTTGAGATATCTGTTTTTTAATTTGTTTGAGACTGTTAAACATTCACAAAGAAAAAAGTAAAACTTAAGCTGCTGCTATACTTTATTTTTCAAAAATGAAGTATATGTTTTATTTATTTTAAGATTTATTTTCACCATTTTGACTTTAAATGCAGCCCTTCTTTTTCCTTGAAGAGATTAGTTTCAGTTGAGTCAGTTGAACCCCCTTAAATAATACATATCCTCAGTATTATCTGTATAATTGTATAAAAGTGACAAATATTGTCAAAATGTTTTTGAATTGTTCTTCCTATATTGATCTGACAGTCAGTTGTTGATTACATGCAGACGTTGATACAACTACTAGGCTACTTCAATACATATCACACTGAATCATAACGCAAGTTAGACATGATGATGTTCCGGACCTTTGCTTGAGGACATTTTCTCTAACTGGACCTATTTCAATTTTAGTTGAATACCCCTGGTCTAGTCATTTTTTTCTTAAATGTTGATGGTCAAGAATACGTTCTTAAAGTTTATAAAATTTAAATAATATACGTTTTTCAAAAGAGCTGTCTTAAAGTGTGTTTTTGTGCTTCACCACCATAACATTGTATTTACAGTATATGTCTTTTGTTATTTTACCTTTTATCAACCTTGATAACAAGCATTGTTCCCGCTTTAAATCACGTACCTTCAAAATGCATAATTAGCAGTTTAATAAAGGAATTATTAACCTTAATAAGCATTGTTCCCGCTTTAGATCCCGTACCTGCAAAATCCATAATTAGCAGTTTAATAAAGGATGTAATAACCTTAATAGGCATTGTTCCCCCTTTAGATCCCGTACTTGCAAAATGCATAATTAGCAGTTTAATAAAGGATTTATTAACCTTAATAAGCATAAAAATGCTAAATGTTTAACAATGACATAACAGGTAAGTTAGTAAGACTCAATAAATGGGTTTGTAATGTGTTTATCAACAACTATAAGAAACTTATAAGCCCATTAATGTTATTAAGCAATCAATAAATAGTTATTTTAAGTGCTTATAAAAGTCTTATAATCTCACAATAAACATGTTTATTATGTTATTATTAACACTTATTGATAAGCTTATTAACACAAATTAATGTTAAGACACATATAATAATGTCTTATTACATATTAACTAAGGCTTAATACAAGGACCTTAATATAAAGCGTTACTGAGTTTTCACCCAGATATATGATGGATAAATCAGCCAGATCAGTCTGTCTAATGGACTGTACCAACTGGTAGGTTGGTCTAATAGTCATCTCAGTGGACATTCCCTCGTGGTCTCGCTCTATTTTGAAAGGTTCATGTCCACCAGAAGCCAAGACAAATTTAGCCTTCTTAGGGTTTTTTAAGATGAGGTGGTGCTTAAAGCCAATGGCGGGCATAAAAATAATCATTACATCGTCTGTTTGAGCGCGTCTTGGCTGTCTTGATTTAGCAGGAGGTTTTTCAGGAAAGGAAGGAGGACGCAGGAAGAAGGGATATAGCATTTGTCAGGCTGCACGGAAAGCAACCCTGTTTCAGTTGGACGATATTCATATTACAGATGCAAGAAACACTCAAATCTTGAATCCATACAAGAGGTCGTAAGAGCAGGAAATAATAATAATAAAAATATACTTTGCAGCCCAATATAGCATTTGTAACATATAATGGGCAGAAACTTAGTATGTAGAAAGATGGGACTTGGGTGTTAATTTTGTCAAATGAAATGTGAGCAATCTTTATTAGAGCTAAAAAAAAAAAAAACTCTCTCTCAGTCTGTCTGTCTCTCAAAGTGCAAGTCTCTCTCTCTCTCTCTCTCTCTCTCTCTCTCTCTCTCTCTCTCTCTCTCTCTCTCTCTCTCTCTCTCTCTCTCTCTCTCTCTCTCTCTCTCTCTCTCTCTCTCTCTCTCTCTCTCTCTCTCTCTCTCTCTCTCTCTCTCTCTCTCTCTCTCTCTCTCTCTCTCTCTCTCTCTCTCTGAATAAAATATGCACATAATCGGTGTAGCAGAAATTGAGGTGCAAAAGAATATGAACGTGTATACATACATGTTTACTCTTTATGGAGATCACACTTCCATTTACCTTCACATTTAGGGCACTTAGAAGATGCTTTTATCCAAAGCGGCATTTTGTCTTTTGACATTTGGCAGGAGAAGACACAGTGGCCCATAATAACCTTGCCTCCACAAAATCACCTGGTCTATTCCCTCCAGGAAACATGTGCATTTCATTTACATTTGCATTTACATTTAGGGCATTTAGCAGATGCTTTTATTCAAAGTGACTTACAATAATTACATTTGTCAGAGAAAAATGTCACAGTCCTTAGTTCCACCTTATGTATGGCAGGGTTAAAACCACCTACACCAGCATCGGAGGTTGAGCATAGCCGTAAGCCTTTGAAGACGGACTGCAGGCATTCAGGTTCCACATTCTTCCCCTCCCTTGAGGAGTTTGTGAGGAGGGCTTTACCGTGGCAACCGTCACCTCTACTACACTCTCCACCTTCTATAACCCCAAGGTCTCAACATCACTTAACAGCCGCTCAAGAGCTCTCAACGATGATTCTGTTAATAAGGCAGATAATGGCAGATTGGGTTTTGTAATCCTGATTTGCTGATTAATAGAGGCCCCCGTGAATGGGACATAGTTACCATGGCATTAAAAGTATACCTATAATTAGTACCATCTCTTTTACTGTAATAACCTGCCTCTGCCTCGGGGCTCCATCATTCCGGCGGGATGAGGAGTGACGTGTTGTTCTAGCAACACATAATGCAGAGGAACCGTATTCAATAACATGCCCACACGAAGTCCCATGGCGGCCGATGAATTCTCATTTTTAAAACATTGATTATGTGTCATGTCACATTGACACACATACATTTAGAAATCGATAAGGGGTCCTTTGTATTATCAAGTCAAAAGGTTTCGGACATCAACTTGTTGCCATGGAGTTTTGGCGCCATTTGGAAATGTTTTTTGATACGATTCCCGGACAAAAAACTTGGTTATGGAACGAAGGGGCAAAATCTCATATTCAAAAAGATCATTTTCATCTACAAACATCTGAGCGACGTGTAGAGACGTTGGGGTCTGCTTTGTTTTAAAGACGCTGGCATGCAGAGACGCAGCAGACTTGTGTATTGATGCCGGCTGCTTTTCAAAGCGTTGTATTTAGAGAGCAGTGTGGTGCCTGCTGGGACAGATATTAGGGAGAAGAATCCGAGGCTTAAGTCTGAAGAATCGCAGACACTCAATCCTCTCCTTTCAAAAAACACGGCTGTTTATCCCCCCCGAAATATACAGACTATAAATATCACCAGGTGTTCAATGAACCAGCAGAGTATTGTACTGTTGGCGTTTTAAGTTTTCTTCTCAATAACATGTTTCATTGAAACTAAACTGATCCACTTAATATTTAGCATTCAGGGAAATGTGTACCCAATATTTTGGACATTGATTGGTGTTCTCCCTGAAATATTTTTTACTCCTAATTTGCGGTTGTGAAACCTCTCATCTGTGCAAATCCAATACATCCAGACAGAGAACATTATGTGGTAGATGTAGGAACCATCACTCGGGATCACTGTAAAGAAATTGTTGGTACATCTGCTCCAAAACAACATCTATCTCCAAATGAAAAGTAGATGAGAGCTCTATAGCATCCTCTCTCTTTACAACTCTATCTTTGAGTTGAGCCCTTTATATCTCTAACTCTTTATAACCCTCTCATATAAATATAGAAGCAGGGATGTGAGGTGAGAGTTGAGATGCGTGTGCGTGTGTGTGTGCGTGTGTGTGTGCGTGTGTGTGTAGGCATCCGTATGGTTAAACGGGCAGTTGATAGTTTTTCTCTCTCTCGCTCCCTCTCTCTCTCTCTCTCTCTCTCGCTCTCTCTCTCTCTCGCTCTCAAGGGAAAAGTACATTTACATTGCCAAATAAAACACAATATAATACCTCTTTAAATTATATTTACAGTCAAAAGTGAGTAGTTCTCTAATATTATGTAAGGGGGTAATGGTCGGGAATGGATAGAGCCGACTTAATGAAAGCAATTCTCAGTCCGAGGCCATAGAATGGCTATGAGTTACCCAGGCCATTATGTCAACATTATTGTCTCGTTCTTGCTCGTACTCTGGCTCTCTGATCTGATTTTTCTGACTTAAATACATGATCTATCTAGCAATATCATACACATTCTAACATATCATGTTCATCTGATCATTGATGATAATTATTTCAGATCAATGTATTAAATATATAAATTCACAGCTCAATCATTAGTGATACCAACAGTATGATTTATTCAGTCAATTCACATCTCCCATATTGAGCCTCAGACCTGTATTTTGGATTGAAAAAGTAGCATTTATGATAAACAAGCCAGAGACAGTTGTCGCAATCCTCCCCTTGTCCTGTCTCCTTGTCCCCTCACCTTGTCCCCTCACCTTGTCTCCCCCCCTTGTCTCATCACCCTTTTTCCTCACCCGTCTCCTGTATTTTGTCTTTGAAACATTGCTATGGCTGCTCTCTACAGCACCTTACACATGATTGAAAAGTGCTGCCTGTTACCCAGGGCCACCTACATGAATAATGTAGAGCCCAGAGACGGGCCTTCCTATTGGACGGCCATTGGTCCTGACAATTTACTGTAGGTGAGGGACCACAGCTACCACAGCTCTGCCAAGACTGATGTGAGGCTTCCAATGCACTTGAAGGACACTGAAATCCTCTATACTAATTAGTAATTTAGCAGGTACACTTTTATCTAGATTGGCATACTGTGAATTCCAATACATTAAAAGTGTATGCGTGAGTAAAAGAAACACACCCTCCTACACTAACCCTTTTGACTTATTTAAATGTTGCTCTGCATTCAGAGTTCAGAATTATCCCACTGCTTATAACGCAGGCTCAGTCTTAAAGTCTGTGATTATTCACAGTTGTGCGTAAACGCAAAATCGAAACTTGTGGATTTGATTGTTTGTGGGGCTGATTAACATCTTGACATAGACAATGTGAACAATTAACTTGAGGTCTTAACAAACCAGCCACATCCTTTGAGGAACAGGTAGTGGTTAGGTGGTATCTAGCTCAAGGAAGCCAACAGGTAGACTGAGGACATTTGGCCTTACAAGACCACATCCCATTCAGGCCTGAGAAAAGTTCTGAATCAACAGTTTGCCTGTTCTGATCAGGATCTGATCTGTCTCATTTTGTAAATATAGTTTTGTAAAATAAATTATAAAAAGCTTTTAACAAACTACTTTAAAAATGCAGTTAGAATAAAGTGGCATCTGAATTCCTTACGTGCAGTAGGTATTCCAAAAAGGTGTCATCGTCTACGATGCGATGAGTAGTGTAAAATGATGAGGTTCCTCCATAAAACTCAAGGTCATAGCTTCCAAGGAAGATAACAATTATGATTACGGTAGAAATTTTCTAGAGCTGCTTGTCTGCTCTAAGCTACATTAGAAACATTCTAGTTCATTCTAGTTATCGAAAACCTCAAATTATTATTTATAGTATTGTTGTACTAATTAAAACATCCCTCTTAATATTATAATCTGATGATACTAAACTTTTAACTTTTTAAGCACCTTTGTCTACTCGTCATTGTAAGGATTCACTGGGTCGTAGTTATACTGTTGATTACATGTGTGTGCTTAATGAGTTCATAACCAAAATGATCCATGAATGGACGGACATTCAAAGCCATAGCTTCCAATTAATCCCTATCATGGGGAAGAATTCCCACACCTAATGTTGCTCGAATTAGAGAGCTATTTTTGCCATGTGTCGTTGGACGAGCATTAGTATGGCTGTTTAACATAAAGAGTGCTGGGAGCCAGCTGTCTGGACCACCCCACGTCATGTTATTATGTGTACAGCATAATGCACACTCCCACTTCTTGTCACTGCATATCATCCTCTGACTACCTTGCTCATCACTTAACAATGTTAATACTCTGCCTATGGTTCTGTATGCCCTGACCTAGTCAACGTCTAAAATTAAAGTTATCGATGAAGAGTTGTGTAAACACTGTTCAACTGGTGAAAATGCTAAGTTAAATACAGAATGCACTAAACAAGAATAGCTAGTTTCTCTGCTGTTTAGATGTTTCAATTGTAGGTCTATTAGTTGACTAATATTGAATTGCGCTGCTGGTCATCTGTCCAACAGTTGGTTCTATAAATGGATGTCCTGTGAAGCTCAATGTGTGGAGGAGCATGAAATGCATGAAGAGCACAGCTGCTGTGACCTCCTCCCTCTGGGTTGATATCATCCATACAGTTGACATACACGCAAGTTAAACATGATGATTACCGATACGAAGCGTTCGCATGTAGCTATTTGCCACGGGGCACCATTAGCATTAGTACATTGATGATCATCATGGATATAACGCTTCCGTTCTTCCAGTTAGGCTAATAAGCTGAAATAAATAACCTCACTCAGCATGTAATTTGCACCCATAGCAGAGTGCAGATGTGGAGGCCTCTGTTCGCTGCGGAATGACATTTCTTCATATAGAGCTAAGAAGAGAAAGTACATGTCATTTCTTGGCTCTGAATTGTCCAAGACTCTCCCAGTCAACTTCAATAGTTCAGCATAAATGAAAAATCCTTTCACAAGAAACTAAAATAAACAATGAGAAATGAAGCTTCGCACAATTGAATTTGCGAAGGGATGCGAGGCATCCAGGCTGATAAGTGACTCTCCGGTGGGTTTACACCGAGGTGATTACACCACAACTCTTATTTTCCCATCAACCGTTTGAATAGCGGAACACGGTGGCACGCTTAGCATGAATCACAACAATAGTCCGCCAGATGCTTATTCCGCCAGACGACTGTCTCCCCTCTATGGTCCTTTGTGCTCCTCCATTCACACGAACCAGACGGCTCTGAGGTGCGTTCGGCAGTTTAGACATTTTCATGACCGCCACGCGCACGCAAAGAGACGTGTTGACAAAGGAGTAGGTAAGTCGCTTTTATGTTGAAGTACTGCTATGACTCTGGAATGGCACTGCAGTGGAAACGACCACACAAAGGACAAAATAAATTGACCCGAGATGTATCTTAATAGTCCATTAGCTTTCTTTTAAAACATCCAACATTCTTCGAATAAACATGCCAAATGTGAGATTTATTGGGATATTTTAAGTGAATTTATGATCGTCATAACCGACAGTTTAGCCATGGCTTGTCGGATGTCTGTTAACAGATAAACACCAATCATTGTGAAATTGCGCATTCATATTTAGATGTATGGAAGTAATCATTCTCTGTAATGACTTGTTCTTTTCCAGAATATATTTTGTAATGCCATATTTGATTTGACTTTATGACCTTTTATTACAGAATCTTGATGAGATATAGTGTGTGTGTGTGTGTGTGTGTGTGTGTGTGTGTGTGTGTGTGTTCTTCTCTACATAATATTTTAAATTGGTCGTTCACCAATTCTTTTTTCATAAATTCAGTTTTTTTATATACCACCATTGAATGAGGTTGAGTTTTATCTTCTGAACTAAACCGTCCTGCTTCCTGCTTTTCCGTAATGAGAGATATTTCACCGTTTGTGTGTGTGATGAATGACTAAGGAACCTTTAATCAGGTTTTAATATTAAGACAGGGTGAGAGATTTGGTTGGAAATAAAAGGAGCACCAGAGATCAAACCTCCAACAGTGACACCCACCTGCTGGGTGTCATCCAAGCGAGCTCCCCTTAATAAAACCAAGCATCGCTCACATCTTCAATATCCATCTCGAGATATTTCAGGACCTGCTCATCGCTCACCATTATCAATACTGATCATCTCTATTGCATTGACATATTCTAATATTCCCCCTTTATGAGACACACAATATTATATACCAGCTTCAGGGCTACCAATTAGGCTCAGATATGTATGTGTGTTTGAGAGAGAGCGAGAGCGAGAGAGCGAGAGAGTGAGAGAGCGAGAGAGTGAGAGAGTGAGAGTTTATGTTTGTGCGGGTGGGAAAGAGAGTGGGGGGGAGTCTCTCTCTGGGGGAGAGAGAGACTGTGTGTGTGAGTGTGAATGTAAGTTAGTGAGTGTGTGGGAGAGAAGGCAAGAGAGTCTGAGTCTGTTAATTTGTGAGAGTTAGTGACAAAAGCGTGTTTGTGTGTGAGTGTGTCAGTGTTTGTGTCCATGTGAGTGAGTGAGTATGTCAGGGAGAGCGAGATAGAGAGATTTTGTGTGTGTGCCTCTGTGAGAGAGAAAGTGTTTATGTGTGAGAGGGAGAGCATGTGTGTGTGTGTCTGTGTTTGTGTGAGTGAGAGAGCGAGAGCATTTGTTTGTGTGCGATACAGGTGTGTGAGGGTGTGCATGAGCATCATCTTACTCCCTGACAGGCGTTCTGGTCTGATTTAATTTCCCTCCCTGCAGGTAAGGAGTGACGCCGTTCCTTAGCGTCATTACATAAACGCAGGCGGAGATGACCTCTTTGTCTCCGAGGCGAGTCATTTAACCTCCCCTTCGACCGCCCCTACCGTTTGTCTCCTCCACATTCTGGCAGGACGCCGACGCCGAAGGGGGGCGAGGGGGCGGGAAGGGGGTGGACATACCAAGGTCGCCGGAGAGGGAAATGAATTAGCAGGATGGGTGCCAGCAAGGCTTTCTACAGCGGGGGTAAAGTCACTCCTGGGAGACAGACTGCTGTCTAAGTTATGTGGTAAAGACTGAGGAACAGATGACAGAACAAGCTCCGTAGCGGTCGCTTCACGATGCAGCGTTGAACAGAACCAACGAGGAAAGTCCCGTCATTCACACGTGCTAAGATGGGAAGTACTTAGGGTGTCAGCTGCTGGGCCAAATGATCACAAAGCGTTCTTACTTATGCAAACACACACACACACAAACACACACAGGACGGATGGTGAATAGAGTTGCATAGTTTAGTGGATCATTTCGTAATCTCAGATGAGGGAACACCATGATTTGGGCGGTTCTATGTTATTGACCATGAGAACAGCCCAGAGGACGATGCAGACCAGTGGATGTGTAGCTAGAATACTAACCAGCGGTGTGAACACAATATCATCCTGGGTCCAATGAATACATAGACGTAAATATGCTAATCAATTCTGACATCAGACGTGTACACGCTGTTCGAATCACATATTTATGTGCATATTCACCAGTCATTGCATGTGTGTATGGCTGAGCGTTTGTGCTGATATATTTCGGTGTGTGCGGGACATGGCGGGCCGCAGTGGAGGGCAGCCAGCGCTGCGTCCCGGGAACATGAATAATGCAGGAGCTCAGCGGCAGAAAGGCTCTCAAAGAAGACATCCATCCCCGCACATGACAACATTTTGTTTTTGATGATCATACATGTGGAGTCGACCTAATCTCCCAATTTGACAGAGCCTGTCTTCCTAGTGGACGGAAGCCCTCCCCCCCGCGCTAGACGGAGAGGAATTTAAACGGTTGCATGGCGCGCAGAACGGAAAACCTTCAGTCAAACGATAAGAAAGACGAAGAAATACAATAAAGCGTGTCCTTTTGAATTTGCCTGTCAGTCATGTTGCAGAGAGAGAGAGAGAGAGAGAGAGAGAGAGAGAAAATCCTGCAGAAGCTGCTGTAGAGCTCAGAGCCCATCGCAGTGAGAGTAGAGATCAGCGGGGCGCTGATTCCACCCAACGCAAATACTTCCCTAATATGTCCCTGAAGGGTTCTCGAGGAAGACCTGCTTGGCCCTACTCCTGACGCAATCCAGGGTCCCCAGGCTCCATACAGGCTGCTCTCTCTCTTTCTTCTCAAGCCCCTCCCAGGTTATTGCTCCAGAGGTCAGACCTCAAGCTTGCTCACTTGGATGAAAGGCCTGCAGACTATAGTACTACAGATAGGTGATGTCTGTGTGGTAGGGCATCAGATAGAACCCAACAATCGTTTGTACTACCATTTTGGAGAATAATTTATCTTATCATTGCCTTTTTGTTTACACAGGTTGTATTTTGTTGTTGGGTACTACTACTTACAATATAATAATTAGAATACCTGTGAAAGGCTTTTACTATCCTGTTATGTATTTTTTATAAATACTTGTTTTGCTGCTGCTTAACATGAAGCAGCAGCTTAAGGTTAGCTGGAGATGAGATGGAGAGGATGTTGGTGCAAGTGGAACGAGACGACAGCTGTCAAGGGGACAGAAACCACACCTTCATCATGCACATGTACTCGTTCGCATTCTTAGCTTTTGGTGAGAGTGCACATAGGTTTTGTTTTGCCTGCCTCTCTCTTAAACCAATGTACCAAGACATATCAACATATGGTTCTATTCAGGAGAAGTAAGGGTGCTCTCACAAGCGCGCCATTTAGTGTGTTTAGTTGTAACCCCTGGTGCAGTTGGGCACTTTTTGAACCCGGCAATCAGACTTTTGTGCGGATCAAAACAACTGTTCCGAGACAACTTGCAAGGGGCGATCTTCAATCAGTGCCAATCTATAGTGCTTTTTAAACTCACAGGAGAAGGGATTTTCCGCTGGTCTGCACTCCCAACCATCCTAAAACATTTCCACATTTTATAAAAAAAATTAACAAAGTATCTATTTCTCACTGATTCTGCAAATGGATAATGGTTGTCAAAGCGCCCTTAGAAAGACATAAAAGCAGGCTGATGGGCAGGCAGACAGTCAGGGCAAAAGATAGATGGACAGGCAGGCAGTCAAAGATGTAGACAGACCAGGCAGTCGTGGACATGGACAAACATGCCGAGAGTCAGGGACGTAGACAGACTGGCAGACAGTCAGGGACGTAGACAGACTGGCAGACAGTCAGAAACATAGATAGAAAGGCAGGCAAAGCCGTGTTGAGAATGTGAAGCATCGTACCTTATCGATTATGAGGGAGAAGGTGAGATTTCATCCGGAGACAGGCCTTCCTATTCACAGAGCAGCGGTGTTGCTTTGCTTTATTATTTGTGATTAAATATGCATTAGCAAGACAGACATGACCCTGCCACCACAACGACTGGCAGGAAGGGTTCTCCACGGTGTAGTCCCGGCTCAGGTATGTACTCTCCTCTTACTGTCTTTGGGATGCTCAGAGCTTCACTCCGAGGCCAAACCGTATTATGAGACATGCCTGCTGCTGCCTCTCCAGGTTTCCTCAAGCCTGGGGAGGAAAGCAGTGGGAGTATATGTAGGGCTATTCTGGGGCCACATACACTTCAGCACCATATTACATTTATTATGATGTGTCTAAAACATGTGGAGAAGAGAGAGCAGGTGAGCCATATTGAGATCCGGCTGTCGACACAGCTAAGACGCTGTGGAGGGTAGGAGGTAATTGAGGTGAAACAAGGACTTGGTGTAGGTGGTGGTGGAGGAAGAGTTGGTAGTACTGATGTTGGTGGTGAAGGAGAAGAAGGATGAGGAGGAGGTGGTAGTGGTGGTAGTCAAGGAGGAAAAGGTGGTGGTGGAGGAGGAGGTGTTGGTGACATTGGTTGTGACGTTGCTGGTGGTTGGTGGTGGTGGATGAGGACGTGGTGGTGGTGGAGGAGGAAGAGGTGGTGGTGGAGGAGGAAGAGGTGGTGGTGGAGGAGGAAGAGGTGGTGGTGGAGGAGGACATGTGGGTGGTGGTGGTGGTGGTGGTGGAGGTGGTGGAGGACGTGGTGGTGGTGGTGGTGGGGGAGGGGAGCAGCGTTACTGAGCAGGGGTTGGGATCAGGGTCTTTGAAAGCAGCCTTAATAAATACTCAATCCTTGTTAAACAGACTAAAAACAAATGAAGAGGCCAGTGACGCTCAAGCAGAGTCATTGAAAGAGAAAGAAAGAAAAAAGCAAGAGAGTGAGATAGTCCGAGAGTGGGGCAGGGAGAGAGGAAGAGACAGGGAGGGAAAGAGAGATGGACAGAGAGGGAGGGAGGGAGAGCGATAGGAGTAGGGAGGGAGAGTGGGACAGAGAGAGTTAACTAGAGGGGGGGGAAGGGATTAAATTGTGTTGAGGGTGATGTGAAAGAGAGAATAGGGATGGAAAAAGATAGAGTGAGGGGTCGAGAGGTAAAGTTAGAGAGGGAGAGAGTATGAGAGAGTGACTGGTAAAATGGTGGGAGACTGAGAGGGAGAGATAAATTAATCCTATGGCAAGTTAACTAAAAACAGTCTTTTGAAAAACTCCAAGAGTTAATGTCAAAATGAGTTTCCCGTGTATACAAATTGACTCCTGGAATGGAGGTTTCACTAAACGATGACAACATCAACCTTGATTACATTGCAAATGTTCTTTCACACGACGACTCTGAACTCTGAGGTTTCAACTCAAGGATACCGACCTCCGGTTTCCTTTCCCGCTCTGTTAACTCAAGGGGGGGAACATGGATGCCCCAAGGAATTTTGCCTCAAAAATATACAGCACCAATTTATTCTTCTCAGTCTGAAACTTGAAGAAGGGAGGAGATTACTACTGGCTGGCTAATTAAATGTATAGAAATAGCTACTGAATGTTTGCAGTCATGTCTGATATTGTTACTGATGAATGATGAAGTTGGTGCGCCGTCTTTTTACTCGCCAGATCAGACGAGTTGTTTAATTCCAAATATCATTGTGTGTCCAGAAGGGGAGTGTAGATAATCTAAAGGGGAATACACTTTTAATCACTTTTTTCAAACAAATGAGAGATGCCATATATATTTTCCGGCGCTATTTTCAGCGCTGTGATTATTAGACCTGCGATGGGCAACTGACAGGTTACCCTGTCAAGGCTACGGCCGTGACAGGGTGTCTCCTGTGTCTGTGTCTCCTGTGTCTCCTGTGTCTCCTGTGTTCTCCAGGCAGTTTCCCTCTCTTGGTGTGTGAATCTGTTCGGTTGGCGTGGCAAGCCATTAAATATCTGGGCTCCCTTATTACTATTCATCCCATTCACCTGTTCCAAGCCGCACACCTGCTATCCAACTCCATCTCATTAACCCTGCAGTATAAATACCCCAGTTCTTCACTCACTCATCGCCAGATTGTTGTTTCAACCACAGTTGTTTGATTAATTGGTACCCTAGCATAGTACCGAGGTAGCCTAACAATCACAGTCAATGGGACTAGCAAGAGGAAAATAATCACTAACCAAGCCAACTCTCCTCTGGTATAACGTATATCAGTATCTGCTACACTTCAACCTCCTAAAATGGCGCAATTTGATTGGTTCGCTATCTCGGGATATTGGGCAATATCCCATGAGTAAGATCTCAAACTCGGGATATTGTTTTCATCACAAAATGTCTGTCCCGTCACGCTAATTAAAACAAATAAATCCCGGCAAAAGGTGTTATCTTGTTTAATTTTGGAGTGTACTATATACTAAAACAATTATTCGCCTCAAGCTCAGTGAATGGTGGGATATTATAGCCCCCTCGACCGAAGCTCGAGGGGGCTATTCCCCACTATTCACTTCGCCTTCGGCAATAATTGTTAAATGATGAATTTGGAATTAAACAAACATCTGAATCTGGGAAAACCGGAGAACGGACAATTTACAGATATCTCGATGTATCCCTTTTTTTCCATGTTTACAAGTCAACCTAGTGCTACTTCATCATTACACCGCTGTGCTGTGTGGTTGTTGTATTCATCGCTCAAGAAGAAGCCTATCGACACACGCTCCTAATGTTCTTCTGTGGTGTTTGTGTGGACAAGTTCTTACTTTGAAAATAATAAGCTAATCTAAAATTACATTCGTTCTAGTAAATTTGACATTCTTACTATTAGTACTAGATAAGAGATTTCAATGAATGCTCATTTATGATAAGTCAAAATAAGGTGGGAGGTAGAGGTAGAGAGAGTGACAGGTAGAGAGGGAGGTAGACGTAGAGAGAGGGGTATAGGTAGAGAGGGAAGGAAGAAGAGTTAGAGAGAGTGATTGGGAGGGAGGGAGGGAGGGACTGATGGGTGGAGAGGGAGGTAGGGATGGAGTGATAGAGAGAGTGATAGGGAGGGAGGGAGGAAGTGTTGGGTGGAGAAGGAGGGAGGTAGAAGTAGAGAGTGATAAGGAGGGAGGGAGGAATTGATGGATAGAGAAGGAGGGAGGGAGAGGTAGAGAGAGTGCTAGTTAGAGAGGGAGCAAGGGAAAGGAATGGAGTTATAGGAAGAGAGTGAGGAAGGCAGAGGTAGAGAGCGTGATCATAGAGAGGGAGGGAGGGAGAGGTAGGGAGAGTGATTGGTAGACGGAGGAAGGGAGAGGTAGAGATAGGGATAGGTTGAGAGGAAGGGAAGGAGAGGTAGAGAGAGGGATATGTATAGCGAGGGAGGGAGAGCTAGAGTTTGATAGGGAGGAATGGAGGGAGTGAGGGATGGATGGAGAAGGAGGGAGGGAGAGTGTGATAGGGAGGGAGGTAGAGGTAGAGAGAGTTAGAGGCGGAGAGGGAGGGAGGGAGAGCTAGAAAGAGTGATAGGTAGAGAGGGAGGTAGAGGTAGCGAGAGTGATAGGTAGAGAGGGAGGGAGGAAGGGAGAGGGAGAGTGTGATAGGGAGGGAGTGATGGCTGAAGAAGGAGGGAGAGTGATAAATAGAGAGGGAGGGAGGGAGGGGTAGTGTGCGATAGGGAGAGAGGGATGGAGGGAGAGAGTGATGGGTGGAAAAGGAGGGAGAGAGAGAGTAATACTTAAAGAGGGAGGGAGAGAGGTAGAGAGAGTAATAGATAGAGAGGGAGGGAGAGGTAGAGAGGTAGGGAGAGGTAGAAAGCAAGGGAGGGAGAGGTAGAGAGAGTGATAGTTAGAGAGGGAGGGAGGGAGAGGGATGGGTGGAGATGCAGGGAGGGAGAGGGAGGGAGGGAGGGAGGGAGGGAGGGAGGGAGGGAGGGAGAGAGTGATAGGTACAGAGGGGAGGAGGGAGCGTGATGGTTGGGGAAAGAGGGAGGGAGAGAGTGATAGGTAGAGGGTGAACCGTAGACAGAGATTATTATTTATTCAGTTGAAGGTAGAGAAAGTGAAAGGGAGAGGCAGACAAGAGAGCGACGGAAGGAGAAGGATAGAGGAAGAGTGAGCATGGATCCGATGTGAAAGCTGATCTAATCCAAAGGAAGCCCTTCTCCAAGCATAGCTTCAGAATGTTTTTCAGCTCCGTGTGACTCAGTGGCGTTGCCCCGGGCAACCCGTCAATGCCAGTCTCTAACCCGTTGAACTTTTGCTTCCAGGGGTTTGCTCGTCAATTCTGATATTATTTTGTCTTTCTTCGTGTGCATTGCTGTACTGCCTGGATACGGAGTGTGCCTTCAGCAGTTAGACCTACGAGATTCTTGGTGCTGGCAGACTTAATGTACATCAGAAATGTATTTTATGTATACAAACCATGTATAGTAGATATATGACTTTCTGATACCATTCGGACCAAGAGAAGCCTGTTCTGGTGTCAACACAGCCTAGGTCACACCATGATAACATTATATTCCCTGACACTAGTTTAAGACATTTTCGGTAAGAGCAAACCTCATGAAAAGTTGGCTATCGTTTTGGTAGAAGTGACCTGTACTATCATTAATAATTGCATTTAACGTGTTCACATTTAGCATGTTCCATTGCATTAAAGGTAAACAATGTTTCTCCATTTGTTTGTGTTGCTATCAAGTCTTCCAACGACAGATGGTGTCCAAGATGTTCTCTAGGACTGAGGCCACAGTTTGTGTGGGTAGGACTAAAAGTCTGCCCTGAACTCTGCAGAGAGTTGTGTCTACACAGAGTTATCCTCTCCAGGAACAGGACAGGGCTGGGTGTCGAGGTGTAGTAGGGTCCCCAGTCAGACACCCAGCAAGAACCAGCCCTCCAAGCAACACACCAGGCCTCTCCTTGACTCTGCTGGCCTTCTGAACGCCTGCCAAGTGAAGACTCGACTCTGAGGTCAAACATCGCTGGAGGGTTAACGTGAAGGATATCCCTCACAGCTGAGCCAGCACTGGAGGCCCAGCGGTGTATTCTGTACAGCAGAGCGTGCTCCTAAGGTGGGTGAGGTGTTGAACTAACTTGGAAAGCACCGAGGTCGTGTACTCGGTGGTTCTCTTCATCTCCTTTTCCTAAGTTGTGTTTCTTGATTAATTGCCTGACTAAAGGAACGCAAGCAGACTCTCTTCCCCCGCCGGTTCCCCTGGCTCCCCCACCTCCTGCTGGGTCTCCTTTCAGTTGCCGCCAGCCGGCCTGGGTGAGGGTAAGGGAGGGTGAGAGGGTGGGTGATGGGGAAGGAGGGTGGCATGCATGTGAGGGAGGGGAAGCAAGCAAAGGTTTGATGGTGATTTAATAGAAAATCGATTCCACACACAAATTTTTTTCCATCTAGCTTTGCTAGACGTGGACTTAGAGAATTGTATTACTTTTCTCATCAAAGATGTGTTTTTTAATAACCGATGAGTACATAACATTTGCCTCTGCTTTGTTTTGTGTTAACATATGTCTGTCCATGCGGTACCTATTACCCTGCTAACAGTCCCTGAAAGGAGGGATCTGTCTTCTGGGTCTCTTCTCAAGGTTTGTTCCTTCTGAGTTTTGGGGACCATCCTTTTAAGTCCTTCAAAGGGCTTAGGGCTAGGGAGGGCGGGTATAATGTGGACCTGTGAAGTCCTTTGAGACTGGAACTGGGATTAACGGTTATACTAATACAATTGACCTGAGCTGACTTTTGGCAGCTGTTTGCTGTGATTGACGTCAGAGTTTAATAGCTGAGGGCTGTATTGTGGTGTCCTAGTGAGCAGGGTGACAGTGTGTACAGGATCTGGACTGGAGGAGGTACTTTATGAACCTCATCAGTGCAAATAATTATTCTAGGCTTGATCCATACAAGATGGGCCGGAGCCCTCTTTTTTGTTTTTTTTGTCTAATTAGATTAATTAATCTCCCTGCAGAATGGTATTAAACATCCGGCTAACAGGGTGTCTGTCCTCTCACTGCCCATCTGATACCAGACTCCCCAGCGAACTGTTTGTTTTTCAATTAGCCGGGAAACCAAAAAATGTTTGGCAGAGAGGGACGACAGAGAGAGAAGAGAGAGGGAGGGGAGAGGGAGAGGGAGAGGGAGAGGGAGAGAGGAAGGAAGGAAGAGAAGGAAGAGAAGAAAGAGAGAAGAAAGACGAAGCAGGGGAATGAGTAGCAGTGAAGAGAGAGAAGGAGGAGACAGAGGGAAGAGAGACAAGAGGGGGAGAGGAGAGAGAGAGTCTCTGATTCTCTCTCACAGACTCACACACAACACAAAACAATTAGTCAATTAGTCAAATACAAAATGTTACCAGCTCATCTAACTAGATTCACAACTAATGAGAATATTATGAACAAATGTCTTAAGTTCGAACTGCTCTCTCTGATCTGAGTCCCTCATCCATCCTAGGCCCCCCAAGTAATACATTTACCGCTCAACAGAGTTTACACACCAAATCCCACCTGGCCTGTCAGGCTCCATGCAGGAGAGAAGGATGAGGAGGAGACAGCGTTGACTTGGTTAAGGTGGGAGGCGCCGAGGCACATGCTGGTAGGGCGTCAGTTTGTTTTTAGAAGCGGTGGGGACAATAAGCATAAGCTTGAGTGTGGTTCGAAAAGTGCTGGGTACCCTTATTTAAGCTATTGATCCATTCAACGCTGCATTACAATATGCTCTACATTGTATTGTCAGGTGTTGAAAATCCTATTCGAACAATAAAAGTTGAAAACCACCGTTTTTTGGCTTGTTTTGCAAAATGGCGTTGGAAACACCAGGGAATTGGCTCGGGATATGTAATACTAATGCACACACAGGACAAAGAACAGTGTTGGCAATTTAACCCTTATCTTGACATCAACAAAGTTTACCAGACAAACAATGCCATACTGTAAAGGGGGTACGAAATGAAACGAGGTACTGAGCATCAGCCTTTTGAAGACGAGCAAGGGCTGCTGGTAGCATATGGTATGCTGCATTAAAAAAAGAAAAAAAAAACAGGCGCCCAGAGGAGAATTGCATTTGCCAAATCCTGACCACCAGTAAACACTTGCGAAGGACCAATGTAGACTTCACTCGTTACAACATCGTAAGCAAATTGCCCGCAAATAAAATCCCCTACAGTTTAGGATAATCACACAGGTTATGCGAGAACATATTTATGTCAGGATAGGCCTACCAGGCTCCAAGTCGTCACATATCTCAATCAGACAAAACAACTATAACCACATTGGCATAGCAATCGCACCGTGTGTAGCTGCAATCTACAATGCATACTAGCTGGAGCACCAAGCAGAATCAGATCACAATCGCTTAGGACCGTGGGTAACCTTTGGCCAGGTCATCACGAGCAAACAGAACCAGCAGCAAAGTTTACGTAAACCAATTTCTTACCTTATGTGGCCCTCCACATGCAGGCTAGATGATGTATCCATATCGTTATCCAGTGTCACAAACATGCTTTTTACAGGAAGCAAAAGGACGGGACCGGCTATTTTCTGAATAAAAATGTCAATTTTGTCTGTCTGTCTTGAAACTTCTCCAGTGCGTTCACTGTGCGTTCCCACCAATCGCGATGGGGCGACAGGATCCCATACAAAGTGAACGTATAGACACGTATTGGGCGAAAAATTCGCCCGATACGGTTTTGATTTGTCGCGCCACACTTTCGCCGTGCACAGGCGAGCGCGTTCACGAGGATTTATTGCGCGACAAATTCGCTCGAGTTGAAATATTTTAACTTTGACACGAATTTCACGTGATGACAGCCAATCAGCGTTCAACAGCGTGGCCACTGAGTGACATATGTAACGTAACAGCCAATCAGCGTTCAACCGTCAAACTCAGTGCAGTGCAGTCCGGGGTGAGCTGCAGCATGGAGGAGAAAGTGATTGTTGCCGTTTGCGACTCTCGGAGCTCTATATATAATAGTATATAATATAATATAATTGTATAGATAATATCATGGCCAAAAGCTCAGTGCTACTCCGGATGGCCGTAGCGCGGGGAGCTCTCATAGGGATTGGGCTTCTCGGGGTTTGTTTACCGGCGTTGCTATGGGTTCCGGTCTTGTTTGTTCCAATGTTTTATTAGGTAGGCCTATATAATAAAATATGTCTTCGTGCGCGCCTATCGCATGATTTTAGACTCGACGATTTCGGTTGAGTATGTGGGGATTTTTTCAGTCGCAATTGGTTTGCACATTTTTAAAAGTGGTGGGGACAAAATTCGTATTTTAAATAGTGGGGGGGACACGTCCCTCCCGTCCCCCGTAATCGACGCCTATGTCTCTGGTCAATGCTCCTTCTCACTCCTCCTCTTCCTCCTCCTTCTCTCCGCCTCCACTCCTCCTCTCTTCCGCTACTTCTTCTCTCCTCCTCCTCTGCCCCTACACCATCTTTCCTAATCCTCCTTTAGAGGAAGTACAAACTCAGGTGTTTGTGTGTGTGAGAGAGAGAGGCTGTATGTTTGTGTGTGTGTGTGTGTGTGTGTGTGTGTGTGTGTGTGTGTGTGTGTGTGTGTGTGTGTGTGTGTGTGTGTGTGGTGTGTGTGTGTGTGTGTGTGTGTGTGTGTGTGTGTGTGTGTGTGTGTGTGTGTGTGTGTGTGTGTGTGTGTGTGTGTGTGTGTGTGAGAACGAGGATGAGGTAGATGGACTGTGTGAGAGAGAGAAATTGGCTGAGAGTGTGATGCTTGACCTCACTTGTACCTTATTGATCGGCATGGAGGTGAAGGGCACACTGGCTGCAGATGGAAATGAGATGGAGAGGAGCACGGAGGAGGAGGTGGGGAAGAGGTGGGAGTGGGATGACGAGAGGGGATGAAGAAAAAGTCAGTAGAGAGAGGAAAGGGAAATGTGTGATGAGGAAATGGTCTGTTCTTTAATGAACACATATATATATATATATATATATATATATATATATATATATACTGTATATATATATATATATACTGTATATATATCACACACACACACCAACCCGAGCGAAAACTGAAGTCAGTCTTAATCAAGTTAATCTCGACATGGCCGCGCCCCATGATCAACCTGAATACATCAGACCAATGTAGTGCTCCCACCCCACCTCAGATAGGAGAGAGAGCAGAAGTGGAGGAGAAGGAGGGAAGTAGAAGACGGGATGGACAAAGGGGAGAAGGGAAGGAAAGGAGGAGACGGGAGGATTGAGGGAGGAGGAGAGGATGGACGAGAAGAGAGGATGGAGGTTGAGGGAGGAAGGGGAAAGAGAGGGGGAATGGAAGAAGGGGCAAGGAAGGAGAAGGAGAAGGAGGAGGAGACGAACGATGGAGGAGAGAAGGTTATCATCCCGGCTGATATACAGGTGTGCTGGACACGCGGCGGCGGCACTGTTTGAGGGATGCACAGAGACGCTCTCCACTCATCTCCACCTGCTCTGCGACGACAGCAGCCGATTTATGACCTCTGTGCATCCCTCAAACACAGCGCCGCACGTTGGGGAGATGATGGGTGGAGTAGGGCAGAGCCAGAAGGAGGAGGAGACGCATTACAGCTGACGGAGATGTTGTCAGGATTCTAAACACCTGTGTGCACTAAGCTTCCCCCCACCCCCACTCCAGATGTTTGTTGTTGTGTTCTTACCGGCGCAGTACTTCTTTTCCCACATCGTCTGTCCGTCTGTGCGTATGTCTGCAGCATGCGTTGGCCTGCTGCGCATCTGCTGTAGCGGTTTGTTTTGTCATCAGTCTTGTGTGTTTTAAAGTGTCTGTGTGGTAAATAGTGTGGGCTGCCTGCAACACAGTGAGCAATGGGTACTGAAGGACACGAATGATAGCAGAATGTTAACCAGGTGGCTGCCCTGCCAAGGAAACTATGATGGTAGAATAGAAAAATAGAAAGGAGCACAAGTATGGTAGAGAGTCACTCGCTCTGTTGCTCAGTCTCTCTGTGTCTATCTCTCTCTCTCTCTCTCTCTCTCTCTCTCTCTCTCTCTCTCTCTCTCTCTCTCTCTCTCCCTCTCTCTCTCTCTCTCTCTCTCTCTCTCTCTCTCTCTCTCTCTCTGTCTCTCTCTCTCTCTCTCTCTCTCTCTCTCTCTCACACACACACACACACACACACACACACACACACACACACACACACACACACACACACACACACACACTCAGTCTTTCTCTCTCAGTCTCTCTCTCAGTCTGTCTGTCTCTCAAAGTGCAAGTCTTTCTTTCTCTCTCCCTCTCTCTGTCTCTCTATTTTCTCTTTCTCTCTCTCTCTCTCTCTTTCTCTCTCTCTCTTTCTCTCTCTCTCCCTCTCTCTCTCTCTCTCTCTCTCTCTCTCTCTATCTCTCTCTCTCTCTCTCTCTCTCTCTCTCTGTCTCTCTCTCTGTCTCTCTCTCTCTCTCTCTCTCTCTCTCTCTCTCTCTCTCTCTCTCTCTCTCTCTCTCTCTCTCACACACACAGACACTCAGTCTTTCTCTCTCAGTCTCTCTCTCAGTCTGTCTGTCTCTCAAAGTGCAAGTCTTTCTTTCTCTCTCTCTCTCTCTCTCTCTCTCTCTCTCTCTCTCTCTCTCTCTCTCTCTCTCTCTCTCTCTCTCTCTCTCTCTCTCTCTCTCTCTCTCTCTCTCTCTCTCTCCTGAATAAATGTAATGCATCATACAGTGGGATAAGTCCTCTGCCTGGAGTTGAGGTGGATTAAAGCATCAAGTTTTATTAAAAAAGGGAAATTGCTAGTGCAACTACCTTCAACTCAAACTTGGCTCAAGTGTCTGGGCAAATATATGGATGCATTGAACTTGGAGAGGCAAAGCTCTTCTTCCAATCCTTATCATTATGTTTTAATATTGGCTCATATTTTCTGCTAAAGCTACTGACAGGACCTGCGCATTCTCTGGCCTTTACCGCCAGCGGAAGTTTGAGCTCTCAGATTGCCTGTACAGTACAGTAAATTCACACTCGTTTTTGGGATTCATTCAAATTAAAATGACTGAAATACTAAATGATGAATCCATGTTGGCAAAACGATAGGTGGAGCTGCCAGAGGAGTTTAGAGTTAAACAGAGGGAAACAGCCAATGAGTCCCTACATATATATATATATATATATATATATATATATATATATATATATATATATACACTGTATATGTATATGTACTGAGAAAGAGAGATAAAAGACAGATGGAGAGTGAGAGAGAGTGATTGCGACAACTAGGATATTCCCTTTGATCACACCCATCTGTGCAACGTCAAAAAAATATATAAATAGTGAACACCAAGTCGAACCCCTCTCTCTGTGTCAGTCGTGTTTATGTCCCCTGGTCCATGACGGCCTGCAGTTTCTAATTACACAGATTGATTAAAATGACCTCCCGGTTGGGTTGGTGTGTGTGTGTGTGTGTGTGTGTGTGTGCGTGTGTGTGTGTGTGTGTGTGTGTGTGTGTGTGTGTGTGTGTGTGTGTGTGTGTGTGTGTGTGTGTGTGTGTGTGTGTGTGTGTGTGTGTGTGTGTGTGTCTGTTTGTCTGTGTGTTCATGCAGTCCTGTGTGAGTTAGTGGACGGCCGGCAGTTTGGAAAGTCTCTGACACTCAACTGTCTTGCTTCGGGGACAGGGTCAGACTACAAATGACGGGGACTGCAGTCCCTGTGGTCTGTGTATTGGTAACGTTGATGACCCCTGCCTGCAGGGCCTCGCGATTATCAACTCGCACCCAAGCAGGTTGTCGCCATGGCATGGAAGGCAACCCGTTTCCACTCAATTATCCCATCTTGGGCAGACAAGCCGGTGCCCAGGCGGGAACAGCTGCTGTTCCGCCCGTCAGCCTGTCAAGACGACGCGGTTCATCAGCTGTCTTCGCCACGTCCGCGATGAACCTCTGGGTGTCGCCGACGCGTCTACCTGTGCTTTCAGAGACGTGTGATGGCTAATATGGCACGCATCAGCAGTCATCTTTGTCGCGTAAGGACGTTCATTAATTTACAGCGTAATTGAAATGTCGCTTTGTTACTTTTTCTGTCTTGGGCGGTGACCAGATCATCCCCGCCCTGATGGTCTCAAACAAACCCTCCCACGTGTGTGTGCACACCGACACACAACTCACAAGCAACACACGCACACACACACACACACACACACACAGATAACACACGGATCAAACTAACACACGTTCATCTGACACAAATCATTTCCTTAAGCTTATAGTTTTGTTGCGATTGTTGACGTTTTCAATTTGGTAGATTTCTTGGGCATGTGGGATTTGATATTATGTTTTAACGGGCTTGGAGAGAGCTCAGCACAATAGGACTGTTTGATAATCAAGGGATCAGACCGCAATGTTGTTAATAATGTCACAAATAACAAGCGGGCAAGACATTGTTCATGTATATATATAAAGATGGTGATGAATTTCAAGATAGTGTCTTGATTTACTGGCAGACAGACTCCCACTTCATGTTTTTATTACGTTTAAATGTTGAACTCCATAGCAGCCTTCAACACTCCTACTTCGTACTGTTGACTGACAGTATGAATGCCAAAGTGACAACTGTCGCCAAAGTTCTCGTAGCTACTTCATACACAAAGAGTGTGACGGTAAGATTATGTACATGTGTAAAACACACTTTTTGTCTTCAGTAGTCACCAGACAAGAAGATGATTTTTTTACTGCATACATTTTGGATCAGGAACAAATTCTAGAAAATTATTCTGTTGTTTCCAAACCAATTCACCTCTGTTCTAATCTCCAATATAATCCCATATCTAATCTAGGACTGGCTGTACCAATGGGCTGGGCCAGGCCCCTGGAGTCTGTATCAAGAGATTAAAACATCTCTAACCTCCGACATTTCACATTTCAAACTTTTCAATTAATCACTCTACACCCCACCCCCACTTCTCACCACCACCACAAACACCACCACCACCAGCAGCAGGCCTACAGTTAATTCCTTTAGGAGATGAAGGCATTAGCATGCCCTTACCTCGCTAAGCTCTTCATTTCAACAGATTTAAAACAACAATGAGTGTTGGAGCCCACAACAGGCTGGCGCTTCCTGGTTGTTCAACAAGTAATACTCTCCTAATCTCTTCGTTTTGTGTGTGTGCCAGAGAAAGCACTGCAACTAAGCCACCACCACCCAATAACAGCGAATAACTCCATTCAGCTAAAGCAGCTTAGCGATACGGCAAAATTACACATTTCACCCCATCATCTGCGGTCCACTTCACCTTAAGTATCCCATGATTGCCTCACACAAGATCAGCCGTTGCAGATGTGTTGTGTGCTTCTTATGTTCGGTAGCGTTGACGGTGGACTAATGTAGGACACAAAGACTAAACACGGCCAGCCTTTTTTGGGTTCAACGAAAAAATACAAACGAGAAATGTTCATAAAGCTCAATTAGATTCTGCATAGTTTGGGGATAATGTATTCTCTCCTGCTCAACCATTAATTGCGTGTTGGAGTGTGTTAGTGAGGAGCACCTTCAAATTGATTGTTTTGGTCACAACGGGTGTATGAGGCTGTGTTTGCATGTCGCCCCTACATACAAGGACAATTATTTGGATTGGCAGTGGACATATGGGCTGGTTAGCGAAGGTAATTACAGCGCCGCTCCTCTGCTTTGGATCCTGAAGGATAATAGAGACATTTATTATGATGTTTTGACTTTAATAAGCTTTCATTGAGACAAGTTAAATGCAGAGACCTTAACAATCATGAATGCCTTTCGACTCCATTAGTTTTGACATTTTGTTTGAGCCTCTGCTATCAAAATCTGTTCAAAATAGACGCCATGCAGGAACGCACGTTTATGTTAAGGAAGAAAATGGCTAGCGGAATCAACAGTTCAACCTCTACCTTCTTTTATTTTTTCCACTGCTATCTGAAATATATTTCTTCTCCTTTCCAGCCATCTCAAGCTAGCAAATTGATGGATCTCCTGTGTAGTCTTCCCAGCTTATCTTTTGAATTGAGTTCAAAACATCACAGTGGTGGTTGTTCGAGAGGCCAGGACGAAAGCGGCACAGAGGAGAAGTGTGGTATGATTAGAATTGGTGAATTTATGTCTTTAGTTTACAACAAAAAGTAACAAATCCTCATGATGTCATCGAAAAAACAACAAACGAGTAGTCTCATTAGTATAATTGCAAATGGAATGAGAGTTGTTTTAAGGCTATACCTGTCTATTTGTGTATCTATCTGTTTCTTTTACGGTGGAAAAATAGCCGAGAACTTCATGTTCAATTGTCCCATTAGAAAGAGAAGATTACATTAAGTTTATTCACATTTTATTTTAGTTTTTTACTCTCATCATCTATTTTGTCAATAAAACGTCTTTGACTGCTAGTAAAGCGCAATATAAATGAAATCTGTTCTTATTCTTGGATATTATTTTCCGTGTGATTGGATGAGAATGTTTTCATATCTTTATCTATCCCACCTCCAACTCAAGGCTGGTCCTTACTTGTTTCAGTAGAGAACACTCAACAGGGTCATATAAATAATCACACCCATATCATATCTATCCTCACACCCACACACTCACACACACACACACACACACACACACACACACACACACACACACACACACACACACACACACACACACACACACACACACACACACACACACATATTTTTACCCACACACAATACATGATTAGCTACACAAAACACACACACAAAACACACTGTTACCTTGCTCACACAGACGCACGTCTGTATCGCACAATAGCTAATGGTATTTTTGCGATTGTTGATGTTTTCAACTTGGTAGGTGTCTTAACGGCCTATGTAATGGGCGTGTGGGAGTTTAATATTATGTTACGGGAATAAAAGGAATGGAAAGAGCACAGCACAACTGATAGGACTATTTGATAAACAAGAGATCAGAGAGCAATGGTTTTAATAATATCCCAAATAACAAGCTTGCAAGGCAAGCATGTGAATGTTTCTCCGTCCCTCTACTTCGTCGTTGCTATTCTCTATCTGTCGTTCATTTTAAAGAAATCTCTATATTCTATGCATCTCTATAATCTTTTTGTCACTACATTCAATCCATCTTTCATGTATCTCTCTAAATACACTCAATCGTTCGATCTAGCCTCATTTATGGTCCGTCCATCTCTATATTTCCTCCATCTTTATTTTGTCTTTTTCTTTCGTTCAATCATACTAAATTCAATCCATCTTTACATCCTTTCATCTTTAGATTCTATTCATCTTTAAATTGTATTTAACTTCCATCTATATATTATATTATATCTTTCTCTATGAACTGATTTTCTACATTTAATGTTATTCTCACCATCATTCCCCTGGATCTTCTGGGGGTCGTGTGGGGGTCATGGTTGGTCATTAGCCCCCTACTAGAAAAAAATCTGTTCCTCCATCCTTCATGATGACCTCTGACCTCAGCTGGGCCTCTCCTCTTCTCCTGGGATGATGCAGCCCCTATAGCCATCTCTCTTTCTCTCTCTCTGACCTCCACTCTTCCCCTTGCTCTCATTCACCCTTCATCTGTCATTTTAACGTATTTTCTAACACACCCTCTCCCTGACTCTATTGCTCTGGCTCTCTCTGCCTCTCTCTCTACTATTTCTGAGAGACCATCTGTCTCTCATTCATTCATTCTCTATTTGTCTATCTCTCTCATCCTCAGTTTATATATCTCTCTCATCTTCCACCTCACTCCATCCCTCACACTCTTATTCCTCTCTCCCTCCCATTTTATCTCCCTCAATTTCTGTCTAATCGTCTCTCTCTCTTTCTCTCTGTTTTTCTCATTCTCATCTTTCACTCATCCTCCCTCTCACTCATTCACTTCTATCCCCCCCCCTCTCCAATCAGTCCCAGGGCATGCATCAATGTACTCTACGGTGACGAGTAAGCGATAAGGATGGCGGGTCACATGATCGCTCACGATGACAGCGTTTTTCAATGTCACCTTATTTTGTGCTTCGTTGTTAGCATGACACCAGGGTACAGCACTTGTTTGTTTACCTCTGCACATGCTGCACTTTTATAAGCACGCCAGAGTAGCTGGCTACCTCAAGTCTCCTTTGGAGGAGACGTATGTACCAGCAAGTCATCCTCAACCGCTGCGCTAAAACCTGCCAGCGCTAATAAAGTGTTGTCTCACTAACACAGTTATATGGGCCAGCCGTGCACATGAATGTGCATGTAGGGCTCTGTGTGTGTGTGTGTGCATGTGTGTGTGTGCGTTTGTGTGTGTGCGTACGTGTATTTGTGTGTGTGCGTGCGTGCTTGCGTGCGTGCGTGTGTGTGTGTATGTGTGTGTGACAGTGAGAGAAAGAGAGTTAAAGTTCCTGATTAAACATCTGAGCAGCTGGAAGGGCCTAGTCTGTCTTCTGTTTAGAGGTGTGAAGGCTGAGAGGAAAATGTTGTCCTCCACATTGTGGTCCTTTTGTTAGGAAGCTCACTGAGACTTTTTTACTGCCCGGTCTCTTGAACGTTGGGTAGGTCCAAACGGAAGTCCAAACTGAGTTGCAAATAAACAGCTTTGTTCAGTCTTTTTAATGTATTTTCACTGCCTAGTCACTTAGCTTTGACATTATCCAAAGTGACTTAGAGTGAATTTACAGTCCTGAAAGAGAAAGTATGGTTACGGCATCTTTCTCCAGGATGCCTACAGGTAGACTCTGGACATGGCGATCGAACCGAGTACTTATTGGTTGAAAATCACACACCCTTACCAATAACATTTCCTCTCCCCCGCCCCTCTCCCACACACACACACACACACACACACACACACACACACACACACACACACACACACGCACACACGCACACACGCACACACACACACACACACACACACACACACACACACACACACTGCGAACAAAACACTGCTTTCATAAATACCACAACAAGCCCAAAGAAATAAATAAACGTCATTTAAATGTCATTCAAATGTCGCCTACACGTGTCATTACATGTTTAGGCTACTCTTAATGCTTTTATGTATTTGGAGATAAAGTCATCGATCATTAACCCGGCTAATACGACAATAATCTCTTTGAAGCTTTTCTGCAAATGTCAGTTCACAGTAATGTGTTTTTGTAATAGCCAACTAATGTGGCCGTGGATGGTTAGGTTATTTTGCCTTATCGGCTGGTTCACAGGCAGGTCTGATTCCAGGTCTGATACCAGGTCTGGTCGCAGGTCTGACACAGAGTCTCATACTAGCTCTGAGACCAGTTCTGCTATGAGGTCTGCTACCAGGTATAATACCACAGCCTGTTCTCCTAAACAACAGATTATGTACTTGCTCATTATGATCCAAAAAGTTCATTCCAAATGTTAATTTTATAAATACATTTTGTTTAAACAGATAATCATTCCATATTAATTATACTTAAAATGTGCATTTCGCTCATAACTTTTGCAATGAGAGGTCTGATTCTCAAATATCTGTGTAGGATCGGTAGGGTGGATGCCAAGGAAGTACTTCAGCTGAAAAACTTGGAAGGGGGCTCATACCATGCATGAACACAGGGCACACATGTAACCGTTTTAGACAAGCTGTATGTAGGCCAGCCTGTGTGCATGTCTTTGAGACATTCTTAATTCTTAACTTGTTTTGAAGCTTGTCTACATCACGCATTTTGTGACCTTGACATATAGTGGCCCCTGTGCAACATAGTAGCGTATTGTGCTGCATGACACAACGATTTGTGCTCGTAGTGGTGCTAAATCATGGTCGTTATGTTCATCTCCCCTCACCAACACCAATAAGGAAGACGTTTGTGGTTGCACTTCTCCCCTGTGTTTTATTCACTTTTTCATTCCTTTGTATTCAGACTTATGCCTTATTTTGACTTGTCGGTTAAATAAAAGTAGAAGTGATGATTAAAGCATGAATTATTAACACTTCTCTTGAAGTAAAAGTCCCCCATATGACAGTTATAAAATATTCACATCTTCCACAGCCTTTTCCCCCTCTGCTGCTGCTGAGGCACTGAGCCAAACCCAAAACAACACAGTGTCAAGTAAGGTAAGTAGGGGCCTACCATGTAACCGTCACATGGAAACAACCATGTCATCTTCCCCCGGTTTGGTACCAGGTACAATGCCAGGTCTGATACTAGGTCTGGTACCAGGTAAGATACCAGGTCTTAAACCAGGACTTGCATCAGTTTTTGGGTAATGTTGGCACTTGAGGTCATGTTTCCAGAATGCTGTTGGAACAACAAACTATATAGTCTCACGGTGTGATAACGGTGTTCTAGTGTATTTGCAGTGTCTATATGACGCATGTAGTACACATGTATGCTAGTATTAGAATGTATGTAAACATATCTGATACTGACCCTACATGTATATGTTTGTTGCAGACAACCTACATGTATGCTAGCCTTTGTGCATTACTTTGAGCTACTCTTGACCTGTTTGGAAGCATGTCTACATCACGCATTTTGTTATCTTGACTTATAGCGGCTCCTGTGCAACAGAGTAACGTATTGTGCTGCATGAAACAAAGCTTTGTGCTCGTAGAGTCGTGCTAAATTCTGGTTAGGCTAATCTAACCTTAGGTTCCCAACACCTATAAGGAAGACATTTGTGGTCGCACTTCTCTCCTGTTTTTTATTCACTTTTTTATTCCTTTTTATTCGGCCTTGTGTCTAATTTTGACCTAATCGGTTACATAAAAGTTCAAGTGAAGATTAAAGTATGAATAATTAACGCCTGCAGTTACAGTACCCCATATGACAAAATATCAAATATTCACCACTTCCACAGTTTTCTCTCTCTCTGCATCTGCAGGGGAACTAAGCCAAACCCTTGACAACATAGTGGAGTATAGTATTAGTACCATATACTTTTACCTGGTAACTAACATCTCACCATCACCTGCTAACCATGTAAATATCACTTGATAACCATCATGTAACTATTAACTGGTAACGATGTACCTATCACCTGATAACCACTATGTATCCCTCACCTGGTTACTACCATTTTACCATCACCCGTCTTATAACTACCATGTAACCTTTACCTGGTTACTACCACGTAACCATCACCTGGTTAATACCACGTAACCATCACCTGGTTACTACCATGTCAACGTCACCTGGTATCTGCCATGTAACCATCCCCTTGTATCTGCCATGTTACCATCACCTGGTAATGTAACCATAACTTGGTCTAACTATGTTACCATCAATTGGTAACTTGTGTCATCACAACCCCACTGGATATCCAAAACGGCTCTCTGTCTAGGCAGGAGTCGAGACACCTGAGTGGTAACAAACCATAGCTGGCAGGCAACTAGCTTCCGGCCACGTGTGCAGTGACTCACCTGGATTCCTGGCAAGCTCTGGTCCTTCTCTCTCTTGTTGAGGGATAGCCCAAGCGTTGGGGTAAATGGTAGCCTGTCCCGTTGGGTTATTGTTTGACATATAACATAGACGAACACTTGACAGACATACACGACAAAGGAGTGGTCACATTCCCTGTAGGAATCCCTAATCCTGGTACTGTCCTTGTATAAGGGCAAATAGGTTTTACATATGGCGCGTTTCCACTGTGGGGTGCGGTACGGTTCGGTTCGCAAAGGTGCGGTACGGGTTGCGTTTCCACCGCCAAAAGTGGGCGTGACCCGGACTGAGCTGTACTCCTTTTGCCCTCGTCTTCAGTACTCCTCCGTTAGGGTACTGAGACGCCTGAAAGGGTGCCGGAAAATTCGAGCTACACACCCCCTCCGTTGATTGGTCAACAGAATCGTCACTTCCGGGCGACATGGGGATAAAAACAAACAAACAGTATCCGCAAGGTATTATTCTGGACAATGGACGTGTCACGCAAAACTTTTGCTTGGGCGAACAAGGAAGTGGAGACGTTCCGAAACTGTTGCTGGACTACTTCCATGGTAGTTCTTGGTTTAATGTGACGCGTTCCTCTTTTCCATTGTTTTTATTGAGCAGGCTACACTGTCACGCTGCTATTATGTCCCGATGTTTACGTAGCTGCCGCGGCGATCGACATCCGGCCTGCCATAAAGGGGTACTGTCGCGGTGGAAACGCGACCTCGGAACTGAGCTGGCAACATTATGCATGCAGCCTTAAAATAGCATCTGAACCACGCGCCACTGACTTTAAACCTGGTTTTTGCGGGTTTATGGCGCAATTGTTTACTGAAACTGCAAAATAGCAACAGGGAACGTTTGCGCCAGAACACGCCTCCTCCTTTCGCCGAACCGCCCCTTGGGGCGCAAGATCATTCCCTAATTTACAGGCACCTGGCGGTGGAGGGAAAAGAACGCTCTGCGCCAGTTGCAAACTAGCAACGACACATGCGTCAGTGTAGAAAGTCAATTGCGCCGGATGCAAGATAGGGCCCTATATGTGCTCTGCCTTTGGCTTACAGGTTGAATTGTGTAGTTGGCATCAGTTCAAGCAGCAGTTCAAGAACAATATCTGGTGGGGATGGAGGTTTAGACGTGCCGTTGTATGTGTGAATGAGAGGCATTTTATGCTTCATGAATGCATACCTTTCAAACTCAAAAAAATGCATTCCTTTCAAACGGAGAACCATTAATAATGGAAGACGGAGCATTCTTCCCTCTGCGGTCACAAAAGCATTGGGAGATCAAGATCCTTTGTCAACTCATTGTCCTTTGATTCCTGTGTATGCTCATTTTACCCATCATACAGATGTATAGAAATAAATCTTACACCTCGTACAAACTAATCCACATATATATATATATATATATATATATATATATATATGTATATATATATATATATGTATATATATATATATATATATATATATATATATATATATATATATATGCATGTACATTGAATGTCTTTATGTTGAGATAGCCAGTTATTTGTTTTATCATTATTAAAAATGTAATTAACAATTCAATAATATTTTCTTATTTTATTTGCTATTACTATTGGTAGGCTATTAATGTATCATGTTAATGAATGCCAATCGTAATTGTTACATATGTATTAATGTAATGAATATATTTATTGCTTATGATACTATAATGTAACTAATAATACTAATAATAACACTTACGCTACTAATATTAATAATATTAAGTAACCAATATTAATCATAATAATCATAACAACATATGTGAACAGTTTCCCAATAGTCAGAGTCCTGTTATCTTAGGCTGTTATAACTCCAGGTTTCTCTATTGATTGACTCTGAAGTGAAAAGGACACCTCGTGCATGTTAACTTTGGTGGACCAGGTTTTCGTTTGGACGGTCCAACGCACACCTTGGCCAGTTTGATGATCAACATGGAACCAAGGCTGTCTGGCCTTGGTTGTCTGGGAGAAATCACAAAAGGCTCTTACATAACAGTCACATCGCTGTTAGCGTCGGTTGTTAGTTTTGACTGTTAGCTTCAGCTGTTAGCGCCAGCTGCTGCTTTGGTTATTGTTGAGCAGAAATAAGCATTTCAGAGCACAGAGAAATATTCCGACGCAAAGACATTCCTGTCCCATAAGATAACCCTAAAACTATCTTTAGCCCTTACCCTGGCAACAGCTCCTACTCCTAGCCTTGGAACGTAGCCCTAAACCTGGGCTTTTCACTAGCCCCCTAACCCCATTAACCATAACCCTGAGCCCGTAAGCATCAAGCTAGCCATAACAACCACCGCCGTGGACACAATCACCTGGCGAGAGAGAGAGAGAAAAAGAGAGCGAGTGGGAGAGCGAGAGAGGGAGTGAGGGAGCGAGAGAGCCAGATTTGAAACAGCCAGAGTCTGAAATGCCATTGACAATTTATGACTCCCTCTCCTCGGCAAGAAGCCAGGTGATTGGAACGCAGTAAAGCCAGGCAGCTACAAAACCGTTTTCATCCTGGCGTCTCTGAATTCTGGATTAGAGTCGGTCTTTAAAGGACAACAGCTCCGCTATCATGCCTACTACCCATTCCCAATCAAGGTCTCCACAGCACGAAAACCTTTCTTCGACCATGGTCAGTGAGAAGAAACTCGGGGTTGAAATCGACTTAAGTTGCTTTATCTATAGCCTCCATGTGTATATAAGACTTGAGAGAGTAGAGACTGGACTTTATGTGGGTTATTAATCATGGTTCCCCTCTGCAGAGAAAAACAGGCTAGGACATGGTTATGGATCATGAGCCATCAAGACCAGGAGAAAATTATCTATTGGTTCAAGGTCATTTTGTCCTTGATGCAACTGAACAGACTGAAAACTAATCGCAATTGTTTCCTTGAGAATACAAGTCCCTTCCCCTCCTAAAACAAAACCTGTGGAACATATATCCTTGAAAGGGCTGAGAGTTCAAAACAGCCCTCATCAAAACCGTAAAACAAAGGATGGTTTGCAAAATTTCCTTTCCTTTTTTGTGTTTCATAGTATTCATAGCAACAAAAAAGAAAGTTCTGTACCCGGATTCTGGTCCCGAAAGACAAGCGAAACATTTACTCTCCTTTTTTATGTGTCATAGTAGTCATAGCAACAAAAAATATATAGTTCTCAACTTGGATTCTGTTCTCTAACAATGACAAGGACTTCTGTCTTTGGTCAAAACGTTGTCAGATATCGCGAATATATTATAACTGCATAAAGGTAGTAAACTTTGAAACAGTAGAATATCTGTTTTACTGAATATTTTATGGACTTTCGATTTGCTGAAGACCTAACTTCCATTGTGTTTAGCATTATTCCCCCATTTTTTCCCTGACACACAGTCAGGGAAGGGTTGATAATCATATGGATTATGAAAGTGCGAGGAACACAAATTTGCAGGCTGTGTTTGCAACTTCTCTGTAAGATTGACAGATATTTCTGAAAACGGTAGGGTGGGAAATACACACATTCAACTTGTATTTCTTGAATCGGTGGTGGAGGTCGTTGGTGAGATGAATCTCTTTGATTGATTGCTCAGCGATTCATTGCATGAGAAGAGAAATAGGAACGACTGCATGAATACATTGTCATGGACAGAAAATTCATTACTGCATGTTTCACAGATACATATTTCACTTAGGATTCTGTCATTGTTCCCCTGACTTTACCTTTAACCAGAGAGGTTGTATTTGATGAGGGGTGTTGTTGTTAACATGATATTGATTAAGGCATCTTCTGGTTTTTCTTCTCATTCCCCCACTCATTCGCTAAGAAATATATATTCTTTATGTAACATATTCAAATTTGAACTTGAACTTGAACTTGATTCCTAATATCAGTAATTCCTTTATCTCACGCTCTTGACGCAGGTTTCTAAACACACCCCTTGCCTGTCATGCCGAAATCCATGATTTAACCAATTGCAAAATATTTGTCTGCGCCTCTTCTTCTCTACTTCCCAGACCAAAAGCAAAGGTTTGGTCAATGCAATGAGAGTTGCAACAGTCATGAGTGATGTGGAAATTTTAAAAGTTGTAAAACGCTAAGCTATTTTGCTTCATTGATACTGGTAAGCTTATAAAAAATTACTTGAAAGTCGGCCCTAGTTGTCTGCAGTTCTTTGTCGCATGGAAGAGTAGAATACAACCAGCAGAATGGGAGAGTCTCTCTCTCTCTCTCTCTCTCTCTCTCTGCCTCTCTCCCTCTCTCTCTCTCTCTCTCTCTTTCTCTCTCTCTGCCGCTCTCGCTCTCTTTCTCTCTCTCTGTCGCTTGCCCGCTCTCTTTCACTCATCTGATTGGCTGAAGAGCTTTCTGCAACCACACCATCAGTTTAGAGTAAGTGAAGCATTTTGTCTGAATGGAAGACATAATCGTTCTCCTATGGACGCCAGGCCGCTACCCATCATATCAAGGGATACCAAGGCCAGCAACACAGCAATTCCAGAGAGTCTGGGTCCTAAAAAGCAAAGCAAACAGTGTCATGACGGCACGGGTATTGTGACAGTTTGTGGAATCACTTGCGAACGCAGGGCCAGAGTTGATCATCCGGTTCCCTGCTTGGTGCGAAAGTGATTGGCAAGGCGTCCCTTCGCAGGCTAGAAGTCATATCTAGTTGCCCCCTCTCCCTCCGCCTGCAGATCTGTGCTGCATCCTAAAGACCCGCCTCGCTCTCATTAGTATCCAGGGGATGGGCGCAAGCAGCGACCAGCGGTTGTATTTGCATTCCAGCATTAACACCTGCATTCTAATGCTGGAGCAGAGAATAAACAGGAGTTATGGTTCCCATTACCATGTTGTACTGTATTCAAACCAGCACTGAGACTTCTCTACACGTCCACACAGAGACATTCTGCGAGAGCAGCTGTATGTTTGACTGATTCTGTTACCCCCACGTCTCCTGAAGAAGCGATGTAAACAGGACTGGATGTGTAAAACAGGTTTCCACCATGGATTTGGATCGTTACTGTAACCTCCTGCATACATATACCCTGTAATAGTGTATAAGTTCTACTAATAAATTGCAAGTAGAGTGTTTCAGTTCAACACTATGTGACCACAGATGGTATTAATATGCTGTATGGCCACACAACTTAATGTAGAAAGTAAGCAGTACTCACTTGTAGTGATGGTCTAAATTGGAGATTTCTAAAAAAAAGTATTTGATATGTATTTTGAGTATGACAACCATCACGGGAGCTCGGACAAAGGATGGGACAGCATGATGATGAGGAATTCATATTGCTTTGATTGGATGTGCATTGTTGAACATTAAGGTTTATGATGCTGATCGATTTTTACCAAGGATGAATTGTGTTCAGATTAATTTGAACATGTTGGTGGCATGAATCTTTCTGGATCTGCATGAATTTAGATTGAGATTTTTCTAATTGTCTAGCAACAAGGTGATAGTTTAACAATAAAACACTGAAAAAGCAAACTGACAAACGGGTTGCAAACCAACCTGTTAGAGGACATTGTGAGTCTGATTCTACGCTGACGGCTTCCAGCACAGATTTAATAAATCAGCCCGTTCTCACGCTGTGTGTTCACATGCATTTCGCTGTGCACGTTTGTTCACGTCAAGAAGGAGCTGAAAGTCACTGTAAGTCAACTGTACACACACCCACACATACACCCACACACACACCTGCACACCCACACACCTACACACAAACACACACAAAATCACACACACACACACACACACACACACACACACACACACACACACACACACACACACACACACACACACACCAACACCTCGGTCAATACAACATACAACACAAAAACCTGTAGTTTGTACACATGTACTAATTTGACCCAAATAGGCTCTTTGAGACCATAACCACACCTCTGTGTCATAATACTTTTTGTGTTTTCCAGTGTTCCAGTGTTCCTGTGTTCAGCTGAACTGGGACAGAAAGACTGCAGATTGTAGTGAATCCCTGATGTTTGCTGTTGGTGCTTGTGACCTGACTGATGCTGAATGTTTGTGCACGACATCCATACCTAATCATGGACTAATGTGTATCTTATGAGGACACCCTTTGAAATCATGTGTAATTCTGTCCCTGTGGACAGTTACAAAAAACTAATCAGAAAATGATGTTTTCCGGCTCATGTTGGTGAGCTACTGAATCTAGCACATTGGTAGTGCCGGCGAGTGTGGATGTGGCATTCCAAACTTTCGTTTTAATGTTGCTGCTGTAAATATGTGTTTTCTTGTTTGTTTGATCGAGCCTTTAATGTAACGATATCTGCCCTGTGACTAGGAATGCCAGACCTTATAATCTGGTACAACGCACCATCTTCTCATTGAGACTCATGTCTTTTGACCCTGACAAATTAACAAAATGAACTTATCTACACTACACTATATTTGCTGTACTACTAGTATATGACCATGCTGTACTGTGGCTGAGTAATGTTATGGTCCCAAGGTTAAGAGGTTGTTATAAACAGGTACAATGAGCGAAAGTGGACTCCAAGCTAGTGACCATGTCCCTAGGAAAGCAATAGTCGCTCTAGGGACTGTGGGATATATTAAGAGAGGAGAGGATGATGAAGAGGTCAACCTGAGAGGTCAGGACCTCTCAGGTGATGTTGTTTGCTGTTACTAATGTCTTGTCATTCGGACCAAGCATCGGACCACACCAGGAAATCCCTTACCTCCTCCTATTCTTCCTCAACACCTCCTTCCATTCAATCAATCTATAATCCTCTCATGCTTTCCTCCCCTGCTCTCCTTGCCTCCCTTCATTTCCCCTGTCCTTTACTCTTCCCTGGTCCGCTTCTCCCCTCCTCTGCTCTTTGTTTCCTCCTGCGTATTCCCTACACCAGGGGTCTTCAACATTTTCCAGACCAAGGACCCCCAAACTGATGCAGAGATGGAGCGGGACCCCCTACTTATATATTGTATAAAATAGTGTTTTATATAACTGGTCCTATAGTGCCATGTATATGTACCTTGTTATTTTGCATTCAATACTGAGATATTCAAATAATACACAAGTTCATATATTCATGTTTTCATTTTTTAATCATGCAAGGTACAGTGAGTAGGGTGGTCATGCCATGCCATTCATAAACATAGCATAACATAATCAACTGATACCTGCTAAGATCAACAATGTCTGTCAATGGCATGTAATCATGCATAAAGCAATTCAAATGAACATTTTTAAAACATAAATGTGGAGAAGAAAATGTGTGATGTTTGTTAGTGTCTTTCTTACCACTCTGCGGACTATATCTCTGCTGATTGCTTATTTTCTTGATAATGATCGGCGTTCTGTACATTAGGCCTATCCCTTACATAACAGCACAGTCTCTCTCTCTCCCGACAGTCTTCGCTGCGCACTCTCATCCAAATAGGCCTACGTATGGTTTGCGGCGGAGGAGGGGGTAGATATTAAGACCGGACGAGAAACTGACGTCGCTGTGCTGTCCTTCTTCTTGATTGAAGGAGCAGGCAGAGAAAAGCGCTCTCCTGCTGGGCTTTCATTAAAATCAAATACATAAAAATGTCGCAGCCAGTCGAGATGTGTCAGGTGTGCGCGTGATACTGTACCCTTACCACTTTTTTAAATGCCATAGATGAAGTGCATTCGGATCACATGATAGGAATAGATCTATTCTGATTAGAAATCGGATCAAAAGTGTCAATGTAAACACGGCTTGTGTGTTGGATTCATGTCAATATTTATTTAAAGACATTTACATTTGTGGAAACAATTGCAGCGGGAAAATAAAACAAATGTCTAATCTCCCAAAACTTGTTGACCCCCTGTTGAAGACCTCCGCCTTACATCATCATTTAGAAGCAGGGGTAATATGACACAGTTCTTGCATCGTATGCCTACAGGTTGGACCGTGTGGTCATTGGTTGTGCAACCCGCAACCTTCTAGCTGAAAGTAGACCAGCGTAAGAGCAACGTGAGCGCTTGTGGTTGCTAAGAAACAGCGTTGCTGAAGTGGAGAGGCAGGTGGAAAACAACGGAGCAGGAAGACAGTGAAGAACAAGAAACGAGTGCAGCGTGGGACTTCTTATAGAGAGGGAGGGGGTGAGAGAGGGAGGGAGGGGGTGAGAGAGGGAGGGAGGGAGGGGGTGAGAGAGGGAGGGAGGGGGTGAGAGAGGGAGGGAGGGGGTGAGAGAGAGAGGGAGGGGGTGAGAGAGAGAGGGAGGGAGGGGGTGAGAGAGAGAGGGAGGGGGTGAGAGAGAGAGGGAGGGGGTGAGAGAGAGAGGGAGGGGGTGAGAGAGAGAGGGAGGGGGTGAGAGAGAGAGGGAGGGAGGGGGTGAGAGAGAGAGGGAGGGGGTGAGAGAGAGAGGGAGGGGGTGAGAGAGAGAGGGGGGGAGGGGGTGAGAGAGGGAGGGAGGGGGTGAGAGAGAGAGGGAGGGGGTGAGAGAGAGAGGGAGGGGGTGAGAGAGAGAGGGGGAGGGGGTGAGAGAGGGAGGGAGGGAGGGGGTGAGAGAGGGAGGGAGGGGGTGAGAGAGAGAGGGGGAGGGGGTGAGAGAGGGAGGGAGGGAGGGGGTGAGAGAGGGAGGGAGGGGGTGAGAGAGAGAGGGGGAGGGGGTGAGAGAGGGAGGGAGGGAGGGGGTGAGAGAGGGAGGGAGGGAGGGAGGGGGTGAGAGAGAGAGGGAGGGGGTGAGAGAGAGAGGGAGGGGGTGAGAGAGAGAGGGAGGGGGTGAGAGAGAGAGGGAGGGGGTGAGAGAGAGAGGGAGGGGGTGAGAGAGGGAGGGAGGGGGTGAGAGAGAGAGGGAGGGGGTGAGAGAGGGAGGGAGGGGGTGAGAGAGAGAGGGAGGGGGTGAGAGAGAGAGGGAGGGGGTGAGAGAGAGGGGGAGGGGGTGAGAGAGAGAGGGAGGGGGTGAGAGAGAGAGGGAGGGAGATGGACAGAGAGGTTAAGCTGTGCGGGAAGGACAGCGGAGTGTGTATGTTTGTGTGTGTGTGAGAGAGAGAGAGCACTGTCCACAAGTTTATTCGAGACAGATAGAGTTTGTGTGTGTGAGAGGGAAATAGAACCAGTATGAAGTCGGTGGTGTGTGTGTGTGTGTGTGTGTGTGTGTGTGTGTGTGTGTGTGTGCGTGCGTGCGTGCGTGCGTGCGTGCGTGCGTGCGTGCGTGCGTGCGTGCGTGCGTGCGTGCGTGCGTGCGTGCGTGCGTGCGTGCGTGCGTGTGTGTGTGTGTGTGAGAAAGAGCGAGAGAGAGAGAGCATGGCACGGCAGTATGGGAGAGAGAGAGAGAGAGAGAGAGAGAGAGAGACTGAGAGAGACGAGAAAGACAGCATGGTACAGCAGCATCATTTCCGTCTGTGTAATTGTGCGACTCCACCAGATCTCTCCAAGCTATGTGACTAGAATACTGTAATTACACCCAAGTGTCTTTAATTCTCCACAGTTATGGGCCGGCTTCCTCCCACAAACAGCCTCACAAAGGCTAATGATGACCCGTCTCCACTGCTAGGCCTCTTCCGTCGTGGTAATGCCAATGAAATACAAAAAGAGCACAAGGTATAGGGAAATGATGTTGTGTTACACGAAGCAATGAAAGGTAGAAGAGCACACAAGGACCCTGTAAGTTAAAATGGCTTTCTTTAGGAGGGGATACTAAGTAATGTTCTGGCTTCCCCTTTAAATGTTACTATTTAGGTATGCATCAGACGCCATTATCCAGCCTTGTGAATTAATATCATTACGGAGCAGGTAGAGGTTAGGGCATCCGGATCAGGGATGCATTAAGGTAAGACTGTGGACCTTGGGGATTAGACCAAGTAGTGGGAATTGAACACCCAGTAGAAAGCAGGATGCCGGCAATAATGGGACAAAAGAAAGAAACATGCTCTGTGAGTCGAGGTATTATACAACTCGACAATATACATTTCCCGCACTGAAGCTATCCGCCATATCTGCTGCTAGGCAGCCAGAACTGCATGTAGGCTGTGTCAGTGGGGAATCAGCCAATGAGCAAAAAACCCACCGTCTCTGTCATTTAGGTTGTTTTTGTTGACCTTTGAAGTATGGCAGGAAATAATTTGCATTTATAAAGCTTTCAATCATATCTGTGTGCAACACTCCCAGGCGTGTGGACACTGTTTGCTATCAGCTCATCTCTGACCAGCATTTCTCCCGCCTTCGCCCGGTTTGGCCTCGACTACGTGAGCTGAAGCGGTCCTGAAAGTTACTCAATCAGTTAGTGTTTCCTTCACACTTAAACTTCGAGGGGGGAAATGAATCCAAATGCAACATTTGTGTGTTTTGAAGGCATGAGCTGCCACTGCTGCTGCTGTGGTGGTTGGGCTTCTAGATGTTTCTTGGAGTTTTCTAAAAGGGTTAGGGTTAGGGTATTTTGTATTGTTATGCCTGTCATGTGTTTACTTTAATTGAATATTTATTATTTATTGAAGATGATTAAGATGATACAATCTGTTCTGTATTCCATTGTTTTGTTTTATTCTCCTTTCGATATGTTGTATTGTCCTATGTTTGATTGTCTGATGATGTATGGGCCTAGGTTCTGTATCTCTATTGTTCTTTTTTCCTCTGCTTCATCTTTCTATAGTGATCTATGTGTAAACTGTGAGGGATGATTTGAATCTTATGCTCCATGTAAAAAATGAGATAGACTTTTAGAAACCCTGTGTGGAACGTCAGAGACGAGGTGGTAAATAGCTGGCAAATGTGTCAGATGGTTACTATCTGTGAGTGTGCGTGTGTGTGTATTCTTGCCTGAGAAATGTGAAAGACTGCATGAAATATTAAAATACCTGTGTGTGTGTGTGTGTGTGTGTGTGTGTGTGTGTGTGTGTGTGTGTGTGTGTGTGTGTGTGTGTGTGTGTGTGTGTGTGTGTGTGTGTGTGTGTGTGTGTGTGCGTGTGTGTATGAGTTATATGTGAGCCTCCCATATATAGAAAAATAATTGTTGTCATTTCTTGCAGAAAGAAAAGGCAATTGTCTATGTTCTTTCATTCGATACTTCTTTCTACTGCTATTCATTAATTGATTAATATTGTTAATGCGTTCTTTATCCATGAAGGACTCGCATGGCACTGTATAAGAGAAGGAAACAGAACAAACTTTTACATTTTCAGAAAACATGAAATAGAAAATGATATTATCACCTTGCCAGCCCATTTCGCCAAATGCAATGAGACAGGATTTAACATTCTGAATAACAAAACTAATAAATAAATGAAATATTCTTTACAGCTGAACTTGATTTTATGACGATGATGAGAACACTATCCCTATACGTGTTTTCCGTTAATAACTTAACATATTTTAGTTTGAGTTCTGTGATACCACAGAGTTTAGTCAGGTTGTTCTCGAGTAATTTTTTGGGAGGGACCCAACTTGTGATCAGAAAGGCACATTCGGAGAATTCTGAAATTCAAGGTATGGACAATTGACGGCAAGTAAATGATAAATAATGTAAAAGGTTTGAAAGGTGTTATTGAAGATCTGTGTATCAACAGGCTGACTATTCATTCGTAGCCACAAGCCAACTGCGAGTAACCACTTGGTGTATTATCACTTAGTGTGGCGTGATGTGCATACGTTCATTGGGACATTTATATAATGGGCAGATCCTATTAGTTTTAAATAACAATGTGTGGGGAAGCGGTCGCACAAGACAAGAAGGTGGGTTGTAAAAATGTTCAGTACCGTAAACTGAAGAAAGAACACTAAATATATCAGTGTCAACCTAGTTGACTTAGAGATATTGATTAAGGCACTTTGGATGGACACACTTGGAGAGTTAGCCAATAGTTTCCATGATGTAGAACCAACATACTTATTAAAGGTATATCCGAACATAAAATATACTCATAAAATCTCCCGTAAAAAAAATAAAAGCGAAGTTAACAAACAGCCAAAGAGACAAACAAAGCAAGATGAGGGAGTTGATAGTTAATACTTTGGATTGTTTTTTCGGCCAGGTTAGACAACATTATTTTACAGACTTCCCTCCCGCTTGATTGAAGGAGGTTGTGGAGCGATGTAGAAATTGGCAAGACTCTGGCTCAGAGCTCTCATCCAAACAGCCACATCTTCTGGCTCATTAAGCACTGCAAACGACTCAAACTACAGGTGTACGCAAATCTATGGGAAGCTATGCATCTTTTGGAAAGGTTACACCCACTGCCACGCCCCCTTTTTGCTGATTGCCATCTTAAGTTAAGCACTTCTTACATGGCCCAAAACCAACCTACACACCAATTTTGACACAGATGGCCCAAAAGTTTAAAAATAATAGTACAAATTTTGAAAACGATGTATTATCAACTACATATTTTTTTTTACCAAATCAAAGAATAACAATCAAGTGAATATGAAAACAAGGCAGACTGAAAAATAATGAAATGCCTACACATTCCTGTTGTCGTACCTGATGGTGCCCCGGGTAACATCTACAGGGGGGCTTCACAATCACAGACCCAGCCACTGCATCGCTCAGTGTTCATTGCTTCAGCGTTTCTAAACATACAATACTAATGCCGTTAACCTCTGGGGCATAAGATTTGAACTACTTGTGAGTGAAAGAATGAAAGAAAAATATATATTATTTAAATGTATGTTATTATGTTAATTATTTAAACATTTACTACATATAATAGCTATTTGCATTGATACAGAAAAAAGTGACACAATTGTATTTCCGTAAGAATCAGATGAATCACAGTAATGAACACAGATTTCAGATTTCAGATTTCAGACTTTATTGTCATTGTGCAAACTTTATGAAATGGGGTGGTGCTCACTACCCACAGTGCAAAATAATGCAGTGCAAAAAGCAAAATGCAAACAACAGCACATGCTTCCAACTGACCTTCGGCTCAAAAAATTGTGGAACAGATATATTGATGGATGGATGGATGATAGATTAAATACTTATATACAAATATAAAAACGTATATGTAGCCATCTGTAGTAATTATATTTAAAATGTTTACACCACTTGGTATTCCATATTATGAATAAAAGGTTTTACGAGTACTATTTGTCTTTTAAAAGTTTAATGTCGACAATTAAAGAAGAATGCATTTGAAAACTGGAACACAGGTGTATAATGTGGTCTTTAGAACCTTAGGGCCTACTTCAACCGAAGTTATTTTATTTGAGGATGTTTTGCTCCTGATTGAATAAATATAATGAGTAATTGGACTAAGCCACGGATGCACACAGACAGACAGGTCGACAGCCGAACATACAGATGTTCTTTAATAATTATTTGCCCTTTCAAATCACAATTAAATGAATTAAACTAATTTGGAAGGGATACCTAAGTCGCCACTAGATGGCACTAATGAGTTGCTTGTCTCCTGCCGAATCGTTCAACAATATGTTTGTGATTGAACCATTGAAAGCTTAACAGACAGCGGCTGCCTGGCATTAAATATAGAGTTTATAATTCGAAAACAAAAATGACACTTTTCTTCTTTTCTTCTAAAACTACAAAAGGCAAATCCCCCCAAAAACAGTGGAGTTCTTCAGTTGCCCTAAAGAGTGGGAATCATGTTGGCTGACAACTGATAATAGACAAACGTGTCTAATAGACAAACGTGTCTATAACCCAGTGCGTCTTCCATTTTTACGTTGACGTCTTCTCAAAAGTAGAATGGTACGTTAACGAACATCTTGCCGAACCTTAGCAGCGTGTAGCGTGCTTGTGCGTGTGTGTGCGTGTGTGTGCGTGTGTGTGTGTGTGGGGGGGGGCACGTCTGTGCTGTGGGAGTTATAGACGCACACACCAACACGCCCACACACGAACGAGGAGGTGTGTGTAGCGTGAGATGCGGCGTACCTCGGCGCGGCCTGGTACGCTGCAGGGGGGGGGGGGGGGGGGGATAAATATAGGAGGAACGACTGAATGTTGAATATATGCAGCTATAGAACGAATTACAAATAAACAAGAATTTTTTTTCACCACACACTCAAAATCATGTCTGACAAAACAAAATGTGTCAAAGGTCTTTGACGCTTTCAGAGCTTAAGTGTCACAGTGTGTGAGAGAGAAAGTATGTGAGAGAGAGGGAGAGAAAGAGAGAGAGAGAATGTGTGTTTTTAGAGAGAATGAATGTGCATGTGTGGGTGTATGTGTGTGTGTTTGTGTGTGTACTTTTACCTGTACTTTTACCTGAAAGACGATGAAATATTAAAATACCTGTGTGTGCGTGCGTGCGTGCGTGCGTGTGTGTGTGTGTGCGTGCGTGCGTGCGTGCGTGCGTGCGTGCGTGCGTGCGTGCGTGCGTGCGTGTGTGTCATGATGAAGCAGGCTGTTCCCCTGGCCTGTGTGTGAGGACCGGGATTGAGGGGGGTCTGCTGGGACACTGGGGGGTAATGAAGAGTTAGGGAGAGAGACAGACACACACACACACACACACACACACACACACACCCACACACACACACACACACACACACACACACACACACACACACACACACACACACACACACACACGCACCCACACCCACACACTACTCCACTAGTCTCATAGACAGAGGAGGGAAAGAGAGAGAGAGAGAGAGAGAGAGAGAGAGAGAGAGAGAGAGAGACGTTTAAGAGACCCATCCTGAGCGCCACTATCTGTTCCATGTCAGAGGACTTGATTGAGGCCTAACACAGGACAAGACCTCCCGAGAGATCACGGAGCGCTTAACACGGCCTACTCCTACAATCACAATCTTCTCCTATTTAGTCACCAAGCAGAAGCTTTTATCCAAAGTGAGTTACAGTGAATTGATATGCATGTCCTTAAGGAGCAGGTAGGTTCAGGGGGCGTCTTGCAGGGATGCTTACAGTTTTGACTGTGGAAATTGTGTATTGGAATCCAGAACTTTTAGTCTAGGAGTTAAACACACAGATCACTATAGGAAATGCTGCCTGTTTGTGCTGAAGTTGTTTGAGTGTGGGAATATAAAGCAACCAACCACGCAAATGTATTGTTTTTAAGCATTGGCATGAACACAATGAGTGTTCATTATGAAGTATTTATATTTATGTATGCATATATATATAGTCTAGCAGCAGGGGCGTAGCCACATGGGGGGCCACGGCCACCATTGGACAGAGGTTGGCCACCCCGCTGACCCCCCCCCCCCCCCCATATCCTGAACGGAAACGGTATAAAGAAAGCTGAAAGATCTGCATCATTAGTTTGATCTTTCTTTGACTGATTATTTGTATCTAAAGTGCTATATGTCCATATTACAAATAAATATTGCACTTATAATTGCACTTTAAAACTGAAACCCCCACAGGAGTCCGTAGGGCCATGATAGATAGTAAAAGAGAGATTTACTTCTCAATACAGGAGGGCTAATGCACGACACAGATATAGACTCTGTAGTAGGTGACCCATATAGGATTAGTGTGGTAATTTCCAACATTCACACAACACACTTCCTTTTTCGGAATCACCAGAAATAATGCACTGACCCACTATGATTCCATCGGCACTGTAAGAAATTACTTTGACCCATTTAAACCCTTTAGGATTTAGTCCAGGCTCTCTTTTCTCTGGGTTTTTAGAGATTGAGACGTAAAACAGTAAAAAATGGCAAAGCGTTAGGAAAGGACCCGGACAGCATCAGCCTTTCATCCTGTACTGTACGGCGACGGCTGCAGTGCATTTAACATGTGGAAGAGGCTAATAGTATTCATGATGCTGTAATTGAGGCTAGTAGTATTTAGCATGTAGATGAGGCCAATAGTATTTTGCCTGCTGTGATTGAGACTAATAGCATTTAGCATGTTCTGGATGTTTTTTAGAAGTCCTAACCACAGCATGCAAAATATTGTTGTCCAGACTTATAGCACTTAGCATGTTATAGATGATGCTACTATAATTGATAATGTGGATGATGCAAATAGCATTTAGCGAGAATCGGATGAAGGCATGCAGGGGTTATGGCTAATAGCACTGTGCTTTACTGGTACCACACAGACAGTAGATAGTATCTCTAAGTGGGGCCGGTTTACTGTAGAAGTATCAAGGTTAGTGTCAGAGTAAAGATTTAAGTAGACAAGTAAAGATCTCGGTGTAAAGTTAAAAGTTTAGGGTAGAAGTAAAACCTCTCTGTTACATCGTAAACTGACAGTAAATGACTGCATTCAAGCTGTTTTGTTTACGGAACAAAAACAATGCAAGATAAAATCGGTGTTCACAAACATCTATTTTCATTTACAACGTCCATGTAAAGTTTAGCTTGTGTATCAACTATAAAAACAAGTCCAACAAAGTTGTTTTATATTGACAAGTGGCTGTAATGAATAATCTTTGATAATAATTAACATCACCATGCATCTCATGCCAATGTTTGAGTTGGCACTGATCCCAATCATTACCGGGCCTAGACTTATTTCATTCTACTTTGGAAAATGACAAAGAAATAATTAAAACCAAGCCCTTATCACAGGCCCTCAGGTGATGTTAAATTAATAAAATCGTTGATTGTGCTGAAGGTCTGACACGTAATGATTCATGCTGAGGTAAACTTCGTTGATATACCAGGTTAGAGAGGTTCAATAGTGGTTGCTGGTAGGAGATATCCAAACGTTATTGGTGATGGTGCTACGGGAGGAATATGTGTGGCTATTCACATAATGTGGTTAGTATGAGTTTGTAACTCTACATATTCTTCGTTAGTACAAGTTTGGGCTCTCGTTAATATGAGTTTCACGCTCTAAATATTGTCTGGTAGTACAATGTTGAATCTCGTTATTATAAGTTTGAAGCTCTTCATATTGTTTGTTAGTATGAGGTTAAATATCTTGTGAGAATGAGTTTGAAGCTCTGCATGTTGTTTGTTTGCACAAGTTTCAATCTCGTTAGATAGACTTTGAGGCTCTAAATATTATTTGTGAGTACAAGGTTTAATCTCTGGTTAGTATGAGCTTGAAGCTCGACATATTGATCGTAGTGCACGTTTGAAGCTCGCTAGTGAGACTTTGAGGCTCTACACATAATTTGTTAGTACAAGGTTTAATCTCTGGTTAGTATGAGTTTGAAGCTCTGCATATTGATTGTAGTATATGTTTGAAGCTCTGAGTTAGAAGTTCCTAAGTATGAGGTTGAAGCTCCACAAACTGTTTGTTAGAAGTGTGAAATAGTGTTCCCTGTCCACTGCGGAGGGTGCTGCAGTTAAACACAACTGAGTGCAGCTATCAACTCTTAACTAACATTTTTGAGCTGATTCAAATCAGCTCAAATGTAATGTACTATTTCCAGCGGGGACGTGAGTATGTCTCCGTGTCCACAACATTGAGTAGCGTGTCATCACAGGAGTGAGGCTAAAAATAAACCTTTTTTCTCTGCTCTGAAATTAAACTTTTGAGATGAAAATTAATTGGTGGCAAAACGCAACTTTGATCACTGACTTGATTGGGAGAAAAGTTCATCACGCGTCACTATTTGTGATCTTAAATCCTATGGAAAGTGACATTGCATTTAGAGTAACATTAAGGACTGCTTTTCGGATATCTGAGAGAAATCTTGGAAATGACACTGCGTCCGTTGTCAGAAACAAAGATGCTGTGTTTTCTGTTTCTGTTGGATCTGAGAACACGGATGGAACTTTGGTTACAGGAGTATTAGTCTCAAAAATCTAACTTTAGATTAACATCTTAAGTCTGATGGCAGACTTGCTCAAATCCAGCGAAACGGGGTGTTTCACTTTCTCTCACTTCAAATTAGTTTTGATGATCATGTGCTGGGAGCTGGCATCTATAAACACGTGTGACATGGAATGGATCACTACTGGAAACTATGTGACTGGAACCACAACAACAGATACAAACTCGGCTGATAGGATGAAGAGATAAAATGTCCAGTACGGACTACCACGTCCTGAGAAAAAGGGTCTGTAAAAGTTTCAAATCAAGCCTTTGTAGTAGGTGTGCTATGGGAAAAAAAATGCTTGAATCTTCTTCTGATACCTCTTTCTTGCCACTTGCAATTTTTTTTACTCTTCGGAAGAATATCTTTGTTACAAAACGAGAAACATTGCGTAACTCCACCACCCGCATTTTCTTGACTAAAGATTACAGTTTTAAAAATCCAAGAAGATGTCCCATAATAATGACAAAAGCAATAGAATGCTAAACCACATTTCATATACAAAGCTGAATCTGCACTTCCATCTATTTTCAAATATAGGAGAGTTTTGCCTCATATGCGTGTTGCTGAACAGTTGGACCACTGCAACATCCGTACGTGATTTTCATTTCCAATTGATAGGAGAAATGAAGTGAAGGGACTAAATTGATTTAGTGACACACATGTAAATTAATCAGTTCCCTCCAATATTACAAAGAAGCTGTGCGTGAAGGTTCCCTTTAAAAATTATTCTGCCAAAATAATTCAAAATGTTATAGTTAACTTGTGATAGTTGAACTTCACAGTAAAAACCCCTCCACGGTAGAAACTCAGTGTGTTTCGAGGCAGGCCAGCTGTGTCATGGGTGTGTGAAATCAAAGGAATGGGTGAGCAGAGCAGACAGAAAGTCTCTTTCTCCCCTCCCCTCACAAGCCGCAGAGCAGTGCGTCCCCCACCGCTCCACTCCTTTGAGGAGAGAGGGTTTCAGTGCAGATGCTCCGCTCCAGGCCGTTTGAAATGCCTGTATTGCTGCTGCGGGTTCCTGAAGGCTGGGCTGGGCTGATGAAGAACGCCGCTAATAGCCATTTCTTCTGTACACTCAGGTGATATTTCAAGATGTTGCTTCCCAGATGTTGAAACGTCGTGAGCTGCAGCTGTGGATTGTTTTGGATGCAGCTCTTTTCTTTTTGCTCGCTCCTCTTTACTTTAAAGGTTGGTTAATAGCCCGTTTGTCTTCTCCCGTGAAGAAAATATGATGTTGAACGGTTCCTTATTTCCTCCAAAATCGCGGAGCTGCTTGTCTTGTTATGCGAGCGGCGGGTCATCGCCAGCAGACGGTTCTGTAAATACTTGAACTATCATCTCGACCTCCGATGTCTCCCAAAGGTCACATGGGCTGCATCACCTTCTCCCTCGCATATAAATATATAGTGGCAGTAAACTGTGTGTATTCTAAAAAACCACACACACACACACACACACACACACACACACACACACACACACACACACACACACACACACACACACACACACACACACACACACAGATACACACACACTCAGTCCACACATAGGTACTATGCACATACGCATACAGACATACACACACATACTGACACACACAAACACACACACACACACTTACTGATATACTCAGACAGACACACACACACACACACACACCCACAAACACACGCACATAGACACATACACACACATAGATACACAGACACAGAGTCAGTCACACAAACAAGCATGCACACACGCAAACAGACACACACATGCGCACACATATATATCATAAACACATGCACACATTCATAAATGCACACTCACTCACACACACACACACAAACACACACACACACACACACACAAACACACACACACACATACACACTGACATAGGCACGTACACACACACACACACACACACACACACACACACACACACACACACACACACACACACACACACACACACACACACACACACACACACACACACACACACACACACAAATGCACAGATGTGCAGTCTGAGTGTGTGCAGATGTGAAGAGGAGTAGACAGTGACATGTGACATTTGCATTCATTACTGATTAGTGTCTGGACATGCAGGCATCAAACCTGCGGGCTGGCGCGCCAGCTCCCTGCCTGTCATCTTCCCTGACGGCCGCGGCGCTGTCAGTCCCCGGCGTCAGACAGGAAGTGTGAGAGAGAAGGTCAAGGACTTCCTGTGAAGAAGATCATCCTCACCACTGAGGTCTCTTGATACGTCCTCCCTACAAAAGAACATACACGCAATGATATTATGAAGTCTTAATTATTTACATAAATAAAACAACAAGCACCGGTTTTAATATATATTTTATTATTTTATATATTTGCATAATCATAGTAGGACTACTGTTTCTAATTTATCTATCTATTTATCAATGCATCTAAAACCGAGGTGAAAGTTGTGTTAAGTGCAATGATGTGAGAGGGACTCCAATTTACCATTCTGCTTCCCCACCTCTCTGGGTCCCAACATACAGCGGTAATAAGGACTCAATGAACTATAAACACTCCACTAAATGATCAATGTAAAAAGGCTATCGCTATGTTCTTATTGCCGCCGGATCGATTGCTACTTTCTACTATAGGCTACCATTTTATCCATCGCTAAACATAACTACAGTCAATAGTCAAACTATTGCCAATATCTTTATGAACAGAAAACAGACGGGACACATTGTCCAATTAGGCCAGTAAAATGAAGATCGATATCCGGACGTCAATATTTTTTTGACGTCTGCCCCCCCCCCCCCCCCCCGTCTGTCACTCCTCCAAAACGTCTCACCAGCCACCATTAACAAGAGGACAAATACAAACTGACGATGAATCCACACAGAATGCAACCGTGTCACATAAATACAGACTATGGCAACAACCGAAAAAAAGCTGACACGCATACGTGCATTAGGCCCAACACACACTTCACAGCTTGTCTTGTTATCAAGTGATTCTCATTTAAAATAGAGAGTGCAAGTGCGCATTGAAAGTAATTTGAAATTAACCATTCGATTAAATTACATAGCCAGCCTTATGAATCCTAAACAGAGTCTACTTTATGTTCATGTTTTTCATATTTTTTTCCATCACCAGGCTGTGAACGTTAAAGCTGTTGACTGTTGAAACACAACAATGCTCCGTGAGATTTGAAAAGATGCATCGCCGGTAAAACGCCAGCGACCAATCAGCTACTCTATATACAGAGAGCCGTTTTTAAACCCCGCCCTCTTTCCCGCTTCTTCAACCTGATTGGCTGGTGGCAGCGCAGCGACAATGTTTAATGCACCATGCGGTGCATGCACAGTTCAGTCAGTGAGAGGAGGCGCTCGTTGTTGCGACGCTACGCGGACGTGCGTAAAATACCAAAATCACTTTCTATTTCACTGTCATTGAAAAACGGATTCGGTGACGAGCATAAGATAAGGTTGAGGAGGTTAGACGGGACGTTGTCACTGGAAACACGCCTTTCCTCTCCAAGCTGCTGTCGCTCAGGTGGACCTGAGCTGGGCAGCGGGCAACGGCAAGGACACGACACCCGGGTATCCCACACATCGCTTCTCTCGCTGTGCTTTAACGTTCTCATCGGATCTAGATTGTCCATCCGGATTGTTCACCGTCTCAGAAACAGTTTAGACAGAGAGTGAGTCTCCGTGACTCCAAAGCCGGCGAGACATCCTGACAGCTTGGGGGACGGCTCGGAGCGCCTGGACTCATTGACATTACAGGCAGACTTTTCTGGACCACTTTTTTTTCTTCTTCCGACGTCGCTCGGCCGCTGCGCGTTGGAGGACTTGTGGCTTCCCGGGCGCTCGGGGAAGAGAACAGTGCTGGTCCAGAGGGTGCCGGGACTATAGGGCGCTGGGTGATTTTCTAACTCTGCCCTGGATATTAGTCACTGTTGTGGAGGATGAATTGTGCCAGTGTTAGGTAAGTGGTGGCTGTGTCTGTTTCTCTAGGTGTCTTGTGTTAATTGCGTTGAGTTAGATGTGTGAAACCTTCCTCAACAACGGGCACACGCCTCACTCCCCCAAGCCAGCCGACGCAACAGCTACTTGGTGGTGTATTGAATCTGCCGGGGAGAGACGGACGGAGATGGAGAAGGGGGAGATAGATTGAGAGAGGGGACAGAGAGAGGAGAGCAATGTTGGAGAAGTAGGCCTACTATATATGATTTAAGCGGCAGTGTCTCCGGTGACTCCGAAATGTGATGTTTTGTAGGGTTTCGTCTTAATGTGCGGATTATGCGGATTTGTTAATGCGCGTAAGAGGCTCAAGCATGACACATTTCAGTTTGGTCCATTAGTCTTTAGTTACGCACAATTACGACAAATTGTATTATTCCAATTATTGTAGTAGCCTACCTATTCATTATGGGGGGAATTTATGTAAGACTGTTATAGTTTCTATAATAGTTTTATTTAGCGTGCGAGCTTCCCAACAAACCTACATTTACACATATTTTCATTCTAAATCTCTTTATTTATTATTGTATTTAGAAATCAACCATTTCCTATTGCTGTATATCAAGGTTACGGCGATTCTCTCGCCAAGGTGAAATTGTGAAGAATCTACCGTAAAGATGATTTACGCAAAGAAGACGTTTAATTTCACTGCTTGCTGGATTCGATTGAATAACCTATATATACAAAAAAGCGATTTATATAATACCTCGATGGCTAACCTACTTTCTCTATCTTCACTCTTAGGTGATAACGCAACGCAAGTACAATGACTATTCTGTTTGGAGGAGAGCGGACTGCCATTATTGCTCCAATGAGTCCGGGTACTCAGCTGAATATCAATTAGGATCGTCGGGAGAGAGCGGAGAGCGAGGGAGAAAAAGACAATCAAAGGTGGATCTCCGGGACCACACACAATGAACACAAGTGGTTGTTTAGCGCTGAGTACACATAATACCTTGGCCCGTCACATCAACAGGTCGGAGTAAACACACAAAGGTTATCAACGTTCTTGCGGAAGAGGGGGATGTATCTTTCTATTTTCTTTTTCCTACTGTTATGGGCTCAAGCCCTGACGCTGAAAAACTTAAATTATTCTGTCCCAGAGGAGCAAGGGCCAGGGACGGTGATCGGAAACATTGCCAAAGATGCAAGAATTGGGCTGGAGCAGACGGGGCAGGGGCAGGCGAAAAAAGCAAATTTCAGAGTGCTGGAGAATTCTGCCCCGCATCTCATTGACGTTGACCCCCAAAGCGGACTTCTTTACACCAAACAGCGCATCGACAGAGAAACACTGTGTCGCAGGAACCCAAAGTGCCAGCTCTCCATGGAGGTGTTTGCCAACGACAAGGATATCTGCATGATCAAAATAGACATCCAAGACATAAACGACAATTCTCCAACCTTTACCTCCGACCAGATTGATATTGACATTTCAGAGAATGCAGTCCCAGGCACACGCTTCCCTTTGACCAACGCGCACGACCCGGATGCAGGGGAAAACGGTCTTAAAACCTATCAAATAACCCGGGACGACTACAATCTATTTTCCTTGGAGGTTAAATCCCGAGGGGATGGCACTAAATTTCCAGAATTAGTTATTCAACGGCCCTTGGACAGAGAGGAGCGCAGCCATCACACGCTAATTCTATCAGCCACGGACGGCGGTGAGTACCCCCGGTCAGGCACGATGCAGATCAATGTTAAAGTTATTGATTCGAACGACAACAGTCCTGTGTTTGACCAGCCTTCATATGTCGTGGAAATCCCAGAAAATTCCCCCCCTGGTAAAGTACTTATTGATTTAAACGCCACTGATCCTGACGAGGGCAACAATGGTCAGGTTGTGTATTCTTTTAGTGGCTATGCCCCAGAGAGGATCCGGGAGCTGTTCTCCATAGACTCTAGGACGGGGATCATAAAGATCCAGGGGGAGATTGACTACGAAGAGAGCCCAATTATTGAGATTGACATCCAGGCCAAGGATTTAGGGCCCAACCCCATTCCCGGTCATTGTAAAGTGACTGTGAAAGTGCTGGACCGGAATGACAACTGGCCTTATATAGGCTTCGTGTCTGTAAGACAGGGAGCGATCAGTGAGGCGCGACCCCCGGGCACCGTTATCGCTCTCGTTCGCGTCACTGACAAAGACTCCGGCAGGAACGGCCAGCTGCAGTGCAGAGTGCTGGGCAACGTCCCATTTAAACTTGAGGAGAATTATGACAATTTATACACGGTGGTGACGGACCGACCGCTGGACCGAGAGGTCCAGGACGAGTACAACGTCACCATCGTGGCCAAAGACAATGGCATCCCTCCCCTGAACTCCACCAAGTCCTTCACCGTGAAGATTCTGGACGAGAACGACAATGTTCCACGCTTCACCAAGGTGGTGTACCTGCTTCAGATCCCCGAGAACAACATCCCCGGGGAGTACCTGGGCTCGGTTCTAGCTCACGACCCCGACCTGGGCCAGAACGGCACGGTGTACTACAGCATTATTAATTCCAACGTCAGCGGCGGGGACGTCAACACCTATGTCAACGTCAACGCCGCCAATGGTGCCATCTATGCGGTGCGCTCCTTCAACTATGAGCAGATCAAATACTTTGACTTCAAAGTGTTGGCGAAGGACGCCGGTTCGCCCCACCTTGAGAGCAACACCTCAGTGCGCATCACCGTGCTCGACGTCAATGACAACATCCCGGTCATCGTCCTGCCGCTGCTGCAGAACGACACTGCCGAGATCCACGTCCCACGGAACGTGGGCGTGGGCTACATCGTTACCACGGTGAGGGCAGTGGACAACGACTACGGCGAGAGCGGGCGGCTCACCTACGAGATCTCTGACGGGAACGAAGACCACCTGTTTGAGATGGACCCGGTGACGGGGGAAGTGCGGACCGCCCACCCGTTCTGGGAGGACGTGAACCCCGTGGTGGAGCTGATCATCCGGGTGATGGACCACGGCAAGCCCACGCTGACCGCCGCTGCGCGCCTCATCGTCAAGGCCTACAACGGGCCGGTGGCGGGAGGCGAACCCAGGATCAACGAGGAGAACCGCAACTGGGACATGTCGCTGCCGCTCATCGTCACGCTCAGCATAATCTCCATTATGCTGCTTGCTGCCATGGTAACCATCGCCATCAAGTGCAAGCGGGAAAACAAAGAGATACGCACGTACAATTGCCGCATCGCAGAGTACTCGCACCCGCAGCTCGGGAAGGGCAAGAAGAAGAAGATCAACAAGAACGACATCATGCTGGTGCAGAGCGAGGTGGAGGAGCGGGACGCCATGAACGTGATGAACGTGGTGAGCAGCCCCTCCCTCGCTACTTCCCCCATGTACTTTGACTACCAGACCCGCCTTCCACTCAGCTCCCCCAGGTCAGAGGTCATGTACCTCAAGCCCACCGCTAACAACCTCAGTGTACCCCAGGGGCACGTGGGGTGTCACACCAGCTTCACCGGCCCAGCCACCAGCACCACGGAAACGCCCGCCAACCGCATGTCAATCATCCAGGTAAGACCTGTGACGATTGGTACACCTGTACTATGTGTTGTCTTCCCCACCAACACCTCCCTCCACCACCACCACCACCACCACCACCACCACCATGTCATGTCTCATTCTACACTGCTAGTTTGTGGAGATGAAAAATATTCATGATATAACGTTTTTTTTGTTATGTGCGCAATCGTGCATGTTAAATGAGCAGTATATGGAGGAGCATTAAGGAGTCAGGGCATTTATAAGAAGAAGGTGATTAAAGGGATTTCTCCCAGCCGATCAAAGGATGACGTAGAGCCCTAACCAACTCCATTATCATTCAGTTTGCATCATACTTAACTATTTATTCCTTTGTTCTATATAAAGTAGTGCTGAATCACCTCTTCGGACGCCGGGTCTTATTGACAGGAGTATTTGGAGAGCAAGCGCAGAGGTCTTGACAAGTGGTTATGAACTGATGACCTCTCCATCGGAAGGGAATAGATTATCTTTTCATGTCTTGTCCAAATAATTACCTCTTTGTGCTTAGAAATATACGGTGCTGTGCTGAATCTAATGAAAGAACTTAATCAATAAGGTACTGAGGGCTTTTCTTCATGTATCATATTATCGCTCCCCGGCTTCATTTGGTATTCCACAGATTCACGCAGACCTTGATAACTCATGAATTGCAAATCGCAATAAATAGAAACCCGCTGTCTCTGTTAATAATTAACCAGATGCTTGTTTAGATTCAGCATTGAGTCTTTGATTCAACTCAAGTTGTTTTCAAGTAGTCCAATCAGCGTTCGTATATGTATGTATTCTGGATTCATTTTTTAATTAGCGGCATTGTAGGATTTTTAGACATACCTGACCTGATCTCTTGTTTTGGTCTTGGAGGATTTAATTTATTGAGATAAGCAGGTTGTGCTTCTCTTTTCATGGTCATTTAATAGCTCTTTGTAGGGAGTACTTAGGGGTATAAGTCTGGAACGTGACGACGTCTGTGTCTTTGTGGCACTAAGCCCATTTAAAGTCTGTTGTGTCGAAGCCGGATTAAGCCCGCTTCTTAACGAACCAGTATAAAGCCATAGGTGGCATACCCATTGAAAGGAAACCCAGCCTTTTATTTCTGAATTGAAATAAAAGCATAACAAATAAAATGGTTTATTTTGACATGAATATTATCTGCCTTTTATGAACATAAACACCAAACAGGCGTTGGCCCTGTTTGGGAGCATCGTTGTGGGAAAGGTCATTGGCTTTCTGAGATAAAATCTAGAACTGCACCACAAGCATAAACACATGATGTAATATGTGTGTGTGTGTGTACATGTATACATGTTTGTCTGCAAGCTTCAGTAAGTCAGTATGCGTGTCTATATGTGTATCAGTACCGTGTGCAAATTTGCAAAGCAGCACAGGATCATTTGAAACCAGTTTGGTGTGATCCATCCCTCTTAATAACACCAATGAAGATGATGGGGATGATGATGATGAGGATGGTGGTGCAATGGTGATGATGATAATGGTGGTGATGATGATGAGGATGGTGGTGGTGGTGATGGTGACAATGATGATCGTGGTGGTGGTGATGTTTGTGACATGGGGTTAGTACCCGACCACAGGCAGGTGTCTGGTTGTCAGTTTGTGGCCCAGGTCATCCCATCCAGCCGAGGGATAAGTCTTTCCCCCCACCCCGGCTTCTGTCCTGGCCAAGGGGATGTGTTTGTTTGCGTGCGTGTGCCTGAGTGTGTGGGCGTGTATCTGGTTGGGAGGGGGTTTAGTGTGGATGACTGTGATCAGAAATGACGTGTTTTCACCAGGGAACCCTCCCAGATGAATAGGGCAAAGATCAACGCACAGACCGTTATGGGGCCTGTCCAATCCGAGCAGCTGACTACTTGTGGTGCCACCGGTCCTGCCCATGACACCCTTCCTGCACAGAGCAAGGCGTCCATTGGCGGCCGTGCAGTAGTCGCGGTGGGGAACTGGTTCAAGAAACCGGACGCCATGTTCCCCGGTGCTCTGTGTTTGTTTACAGGGCTGCTCCAACACGCGGGGCTTTGCCGCTACTCGCTGTATTATTCAACACAACCTGTGTACTGGGAGATGGCTGCTGGCATCCGGTTTCTTCTTAATTCGAACACAACCATATCCTCTTCCTCCCTTTGGTCCCTCGCTCTCCATCCCTCCATCTCCGTCTTTTTTTCTTTCTTGCTCTCTTTTTCTCTGCTCTGATTCGCCTCTCTCTCCTCTTGCTTTCAATCCCCCTCTATCTCTCCCCTTCCTTCCTCCCTCCCTCCATCCCTTTCTCCTCCTCTCCCCCCTCTCTATTTCTGTATCCGTCCATCTCTCTGGGAGCGAGGTATGTAAGCTGAGAGGGATCTGAATCTAGGGATGGAGTGCATGTCAGGAGCCAGGGCAGAATTCTCTTTCCATCGATCTCTGGCCTATCTGCTGTCTCCGAGTCTCTGGGCTCCGCTCTAGAAGAAGGAGGAGAATAAATAAATAGATGA
>NC_082395.1:12010923-12013423 GCF_031168955.1 Gadus macrocephalus
AATCACTGGTTGACCTCTGACCTCAAGCTTTCAGTTTCTCTGGGAAGGAGACATGACCACTCAAATTAACCTCAAAGAATTCATTCAGCCTGTGTGTGTGTGTGTGTGTGTGTGTGTGTGTGTGTGTGTGTGTGTGTGTGTGTGTGTGTGTGTGTGTGTGTGTGTGTGTGTGTGTGTGTGTGTGTGTGTGTGTGTGTGTGTGTGTGTGTGTGTGTGTTTATGCGCTGGACAGGGGTGCAGCTTTTAGTTCCTACTCCAACATGGATACATGTTGCTCGAAAAAATAGTGACAAAAGGTGACATCATCAGCTTGATCTTTTCCGTCTATGATTCCATCCTTCTGTTACCAGGGATATTATAGAATTATTATATACAATGTGTGTGCATGTGTGTGTGTGTGTGTGTGTGTGTGGGTCGTCACATTGTATTTGGTGTAGTGTGCCTAATGCCTAGTGTGCGTGTATTTGTATGTGTGTGTCTGTTGAAGGGTTTTCCACTGTCGGGGCTGAATGGGCCCCAGGGCCTCCTGTACGTCCCTCCTGGGGTGCTGGCTCTGTCATTCCCTGCGGGGGGAGACAGGGGAGGTGGGGGTGAGGCGAGGGAGAAGAGTGAGGCTGTTGGATGTCGTCTCTCTCAGCCGTAAATCAGATATTCTTCCAAAGTCAAACAAAATGGAGGCCGCATAGTGAGCTGCTGGCACAGGTCCAACCTGAGGGTCTGCTATCGCTACCTACCTGACCTTGACTGAAACACACACACATGCATGAACGCACACACAGGCACCGCACACACACACGCACGCACCCTTGCACACATACACACGCACACACAGCACACATGTACACACAAACTCCTTACACACAAATATACTCACACAACGCTCACACACCCACCTCAGCACTTACAAATACCCTCCACCTCAGCACACACACATGCACGCACACACCAACTCTCACACACATACACACAACGACACTCCCCTGAGCCAAGGCAGTAAGTAATGTGAGTTTCCTCTCCCCTCATTTCTCATTAGTACGTGAGAAATAATGTTCTTGTCCTCTGTCCAGCATTCTCTCACTTTCTCTGGCTCTGTCACTCCTTCATCTATCCCCCCCCCCTCTCTCTCTCTCTCTCTTTTTCCCTCTCTCTCTCTCTCTCTCTCTCTCTCTCTCTCTCTCTCTCTCTCTCTCTCTCTCTCTCTCTCTCTCTCTCTCTCTCTCTCTCTCTCTCTCTCTCTCTCTCTCTCTCTCTCTCTCTCTCTCTCTTGCTATCCCTCTTGCTCTCTCTTTCTCCTTGTCTCCCTCCCCCTTCCTCTCTTTCGCTCTCTCTCAATCTTTCTCACTCTATAACTATCTATATCTATCTCTTTTCCAGTCTTTCAAAGTAGCCTACATTATAGTGAATAAAGTAAATGAAATAATTGGAAATGTCTTACACAACCTGTTCATTGAGCGATGGAGTTCGATCAATCGTGAATCCAAAAAATCATTCCACATCCCGGCTTTGTGTTTTGGTTTAAAGTCGGCCCACGGACACGGCAGACCGTCGATACGGAAATGACATTTCAGCCTTCCGTTTAACGAGTGTTAGTGTTCTGCCAATACTGGATGTGTGTCTGTGTCTGGGTGTTAGTGCTTGTGTGTGTGTGTGCGCGTGTGTGTGGGGGTAGCTGCGTGTGCGATGTGGGTGCGTGCATGCGTACGAGTGTGTGTAATAATAATAGTGGAGCTCCTGCTGTCTGGGTTGTTTCCCGTCGTCTCCGGAGCGCGGCTGGAAACACGATGCGTTGATGGAGCGCAGCGTCAGACGGAACGGAAAACCCCAGTCTCTAGAACCTCCTCATCGTGTGGGGGAGGAGGGAACGAACAGGCCCAGTCTCTAGAACCTCCTCATCGTGTGGGGGAGGAGGGAACGAACAGGCCCAGTCTCTAGAACCTCCTCATCGTGTGGGGGAGGAGGGAACGAACAGGCCCAGTCTCTAGAACCTCCTCATCGTGTGGGGGAGGAGGGAACGAACAGGCCCAGTCTCTAGAAGCTCCTCATCGTGTGGGGGAGGAGGGAACGAACAGGCCCAGTCTCTAGAACCTCCTCATCGTGTGGGGGAGGAGGGAACGAACAGGCCCAGTCTCTAGAAGCTCCTCATCGTGTGGGGGAGGAGGGAACGAACAGGCCCAGTCTCTAGAACCTCCTCATCGTGTGGGGGAGGAGGGAACGAACAGGCCCAGTCTCTAGAACCTCCTCATCGTGTGGGGGAGGAGGGAACGAACAGGCCCAGTCTCTAGAACCTCCTCATCGTGTGGGGGAGGAGGGAACGAACAGGCCCAGTCTCTAGAACCTCCTCATCGTGTGGGGGAGGAGGGAACGAACAGGCCCAGTCTCTAGAAGCTCCTCATCGTGTGGGGGAGGAGGGAACGAACAGGCCCAGTCTCTAGAACCTCCTCATCGTGTGGGGGAGGAGGGAACGAACAGGCCCAGTCTCTAGAACCTCCTCATCGTGTGG
>NC_082395.1:12015923-12078456 GCF_031168955.1 Gadus macrocephalus
CACATGGATCTTCTCCCTTCAATCACGAAAAACTCTCATTGATGATTTCTTTTTATTCATGAAACATTTCTTCTCATTGGTCGTTCTGTTTTTATCAAGAAAGCTGGCTCCTGTTGGTCTGTTCCTTTTAAATTATGAAACATTTGCTTTGTTTTTTATCAAATATCATTGTCTCTAATTGGTAGGTTTTAAAAACACGAAATACCTGTACCATTGTTCGGATTTGTCGTTTGTTCGCAATAAAAAATCATTCCCTCTCTTTTTTTTTTCATCATGAATCACTCGTTCTCATTGGTGGGTTCTAACAGAAGGAAAGGGCTATAATCATCTCCTTAACAAAGGGAATGTTCCTACTTAGAAAAATTCCAGGCAATTAGGTTGCATTGGATGAACTGTATATATTTGTGAATATATAAGAACTTTACACTAGATGTAGTAGATGCTCATTATATATGTATGTGTATATAGATGTATATATATCGTGTATGTATCTATATATATAATGAACTGAAGAGTCAGGGTATCTAGCTCAACATTTTGCAGTTAGCTTAATTGACTCCTAAGTGAAGTAGCTCCTAAATGAGGTAATAGGTTCTTAGGTATAACTAGGCTGTGATCTGTCTCAAGTTCAGAGCTGGCTAACGGATAAGCTAACCAGAGATAACTACTAGGCTAATCTTGGAATCCAATGATAAAGCTTGTGTAAGATGTTAATTCTATTTCTATACCTACAGTACAGTTACAGAGATATACAGATGATCATTCCACACCATCTATGGATTTTTTGGGCTTGTATCTCGTCCCTGAATCGATATCAACCTGACCTTGTGTCAAGAGGTCATTGCTTTGGTGAGGGAGAACTTAGGTCATAGCAGCAGAGCTGTTAAACGTGGTAATATGCTACTGGACGCAATATTTGGATTGTATATGGGATAAGAATGTATGTAATAGCAGAAAGCAGCGGTCGGATATTGGATCAAGCAGTCCTAATAGATTATACTAGAGCTTGATTGATTTGAATCCTTAACAAACAGTTTTTTTGCAGTTTTCTTCAGCTAGCTAAGTTTGTCAGTGAGTCAAATTACTCTCTGACACATCCTACATAACATCAATTTGTATTAAGAGTCGTACCAAATATGACGTGAAAGAAAGTGAAATGCTGCATTCACTCAATTGTTGTTACACATACAGCCACACACACAAAACACAAATTATAAATTTCTAACATCTCACAAGCATTCCTTTATAAATTGTAGAACTTGGGTTACTCTTTTAAAACTAGTACAGTTTGATAAAATGTATTAAAAAAATTGATGTCTTCAGTATCTATCCGTGGGCGTTTAAATATGTCTACTTAAATATATGGACTATGTGTTATAACATGCATTCAGGGATTTATTATCTTTGGACCTGTCTCCAAATAATTCCCCATTATTTAACCATATTTATAGTTAAAGTTCTGCACACAGTCTAAGTCTTTCTACAAGTTTGTGCCATATAGACATAGAAAGCAGGGAGAAACATGAACGTTGTTCTTGCTCTGCGAATAATATATACTAATGAGAGTGCACGTAGCATGTAGGACAAAGGGATTTTGAAAGTCTCCAAATTGACACAAAGAGCGTATTAAGGGTTCTATTTATTCACTCAATAATCCCACTCCCTCTGGGTGTGTTGGTCCACCATGTAATGGATGGTAAAGTTGTTGTTTGTTATTGTTTTGGTTAAGAACTGAATTACCCCAGAATGTGAAAATATGGACATTGATAAATCAATCACACGAGTAGATGAGGGGAATATAATTATTGCCAAGGATGTCATGCTTGTTGGGTTTCTCTGTGTTTGGACAGGATTTAGCTAAGCCCTTGATTTAATTTCACATGCATCGCAAAAGAGTTTCCTTATTGTGTGTGTGTGTGTGTGTGTGTGTGTGTGTGTGTGTGTGTGTGTGTGTGTGTGTGTGTGTGTGTGTGTGTGTGTGTGTGTGTGTGTGTGTGTGTGTGTGTGTGTGTGTGGGGGGGTGGGTGTATGTGTGTTTTTTGTGTGTGCAGAACCTAGTAAAGGGCAACTTTGATACCAATTTCAATACCACAACGACAAACTGAAACAAATGAGGGCATCGGATGTTATGTTTCTAGAAAAATATAAATATATAAGGATATAACATTATAACAAGGACGACCAGCAGAATGACTGTGGTACACATTAACAATCATTTAGAAAGAAAGACATTGATGAAAACAATATTTGTCACTTGGTTATTCCCATAGTAAAAGGCCTCTGAGATTGTCAAGCATGCATAAGGTTCAAGTAACGAATGACATACAATGACCTCCCCCTCCTAGGGATTCTGCTGGGTCCTTTGCTGTTCCTCGTGGCACTGTCTCAAACACTGTGGCCTTATCCCCAACATCTGGGAACTTGGATTGCGGAAATATAAAAAATTTAGCCTGAATGTTTCAAAGTAATGAGGTTTTGATTTAAATAGAGCGGTTTTGCAATGTTTGGATCCCATTAACCTGCGATTGGTCTCGTTCTCACCGAGCGCGTCTTCAATAATAAGGTTGTCTTCCAGGACCCACGTTTACAGCGTGTGGTAATCTATACAGAAACAGGAGGGGGAGGAGGAAGAGGAAAAGGAGGGGATAAAGAGGACGGTTGAGGTAGAGGAGGAGGATGAGGAGGTGGGTGAGAATAAGGCAGGGATGAGCGAGAGCGGGGAGGGGGGAGATGAGCAAGAGGGGGTTGAGGAGGCGATAGAAGAGGGACGAGGTTGAGGAAAAATAAGGGGGGGGGGGGGAGAGAGTGGATGAGCTGGAGACAGTGGAGGGGGTGAAGAGCAGAAGGAGGAAGAGGTGGTTGTGAGGAGGAAGAAGAGAACGGGCGAGGAAGAGGAGGGGATAAAGAGGACGGTTGAGGTAGAGGAGGAGGATGAGTGGTTGGGTTAGGATGAGGGGGGGATGAGGTAGACGTGGGAGAAGATGGGGATGGGTGAGAAGGTGGAAGTGGAAGAAGAGGGAGTGAGGAGGCAGAGAAGGAGAGATGAGGAGGCGGCAGAGGAGAGGTTGGCGGTAGTGAGGAAGTCTTCTGCGTTGCTCTTAAGGAATAATAAAAAGGCATTAACGGGGCAGGTTGGAGCATTTCAGCTTTGAAGTGTGATGTGCTCTGTTCTCGTACCTCTGTCCTATACCCCCACACCTTCACCTCTCTTCCATTATCTCATGCTGTCTTCTCTCCTCTTCTCCTTGTTTATTCACTCCTCTCTTCTTGCCTCTCTTCTCTTTCCTCTTTCTTCTCATATTTACCCAGTCCTTCACTCCCGTATTTTCTCCTGTTTCCTTCTCTTTTCTTGACTTTTCCGATCTCCTCCTGACCTCTTCTCCTTTCTTCTCTTTTCTCTCCTCTTATCTCTTCCCTCTCTCCTAATTTTCCTCTCCTTTTATCGCTTCTCCTTTACAGCAACACTGATAATACTCTCACAGGATCTTCTTTCTGTTATCGAATCCCTGCAACACTGTCGGCTTGTGATATATCGCGCTCACAGTTCACACGGTGCGCACCACTTCCGCTCCGAGTCCTTGAAATACTCACGCTTTTAAAAAGCGAGCTCATCTTAATTGATCCCCACACAGTTATGTGTCCATTAATACACGCTCATACTCATGTTTCATGCGTTTGTTGAACCACAGACGTATGGGGAAACATACAAGGTTTCTGCTTTGGAGCGAAGGCCTTCGGAGAGGTGCTGTTGTCCATGCAGAAATACGGGCACGGGATGGATGTGAGGAAACATTATGACATCGGCCAATTAAGGCGGTGACACTGGGCTAGGGCCCAGCGTCTCTGCCAAACTGCCAGCAGAACTGCTCTGGTTGGCTGGACGTAACTTCACAACACGACACGATTAGCTAAATTCAACTTGGAACACTGGTATTTGCGTGTCGCATTCAAATCGAATAGCTTCTGTAGCTGTGATCGTGAAAGAAGATGACTGTGTGGTATTTTTAGAACTCTCCTTTTATTCAAAGCTATTTACCGGATCGCTCTCCTCTCTCAGAAGAGACATGGCTCACACGTGACGAAGCGCACCGAGACCTGCCCGGTATAACTACCGTGTTATCTCCTACACTGAATACCAGATGCATTGTCGGGCCCCAGGGGCCTCACATGATGCGGGGGCATGAGACGTGGCAAGAATCACAGCGCCGGTGATGAACGTCCCCGGGCCTTAGCCTTGGCTTTGATAATTCAGATTTGGATTCAGAAGTTGAACGACCACACAGAGAGGCTTGCTTTTGGTTCAACAGCTGAGCCTAGAAACAAACATCATACAGCAGAAGACATACATAATACCCAATATAGATATGACACCACATCTTTTTTCCCATATAACGTGCAGGGCATGTTGTTATACACATTACCTTATGTACGTATCCTTCAATATCATCACCTTATTTACATTACACAACAACGCGTTTAGAAATATAAGGGTTGTCAGCTGTTTCCAGATGATGGACTAGCTCCCACGAACAGCAGAGGAAAGGTTTGTGTTCTTCAGGGAGACTGTGGTGATTAGAAAACAAAATATTTTTCAAGTTTGTGGGCAGCAGAGCGTGAAAAAAACGGAATAAACAAACAACACACAATAACAATCCGCCTCTCCTCAAACACAATCACTCTTCCTGATAAAGTGGTGTGCTCCTCACAGTCTCTCAATCCTAGGAATGCAGTATTTATATTTGCCGTACTCTTCAGTTCCCCCACTGCATTGCTCATGAATGCATGCCGAGTATCTGCATGTACTTCATCATCCAAATCCATCCAAGGTTATCTCAAACCAGGAACCCCTCCACTCCTCTGATAGACACGTGGAATGTGTCTAAGAAACAAACCAGACGCTTTCGCCATTGTTGCTCAAATGGGTGACCAATCGACGCGATTACCAGCAAAGAGATAAGCGATCAATACGGATGATCACGGCTATTCCTGCTTTGCACCGACAATGCTGAAGCGTACCATAGACAAATACTCAGTCTATCCAAAGTTACCTTTGTTACTAAATTTTGCTGATGTACGGCGATTGATGATTGAGATAAGTCAAGGAGGACATATAGTTATCGGCTGATCACTTACAACCTGTTGGCAGACACTGGATAATCAATGGCGGGAAATTACTATTAGACACTATAGATTATATCCTCATCAGATCGGGCCATTTTACGCAATATGGATCTCACAAACACTCACACACACACACACACACACACACACACACGCACACGCACACGCACACGCACACACATACACACACACACACACACACGCACACGCACATGCAGACAGGAACATCAAACACACTAAAGTGGCAGTGTTTTCTCCAAGCTGAGCGTATATTTATAGAGGACAGCAAAGGACAAATACATGGATCTCACCCATGGGGAGGGGTGGAGCTTGTCCTGTTCCATCCATAAAACAAACACGCCTGATCATGTGTGAAAAAGAAGCTGCAATATCATGCAATTTGTCTCTCACACACACACACACACACACACACACACACACACACACACACACACATAGACTCATAGACACATACGTACATGCTCACACACACACACACACACACACACACACGCACACACACACGCACACACTCACACACATAGACTCATAGACACGTACGTACATGCTCACACACACACACACACACACACACACACACACACACACACACACACACACACACACACACACACATGCAGGCTTGGACATAAAGACAACACACCAAACATTAAAACCAACAGATGAATGAACTTGTTAAGCGGTGCATTGATGTTGATCTAGATGTTGGTGCGATGATTGGCTTGGCTGTTAGTGAGGCTAGCTGACGTACCATGACGAGAAGCTCCTGGCCCCTTCAAACAGATAGAGATTATAAACCCACAAACAAACAAACACACACACACACACCCAGTGTTTACCCCAACGTTCAACTTCCAGGCGTCCAACCGGGAGTATCCGAACAGGTTGGACTGAACAGAATATTAAAAGCTCTGCTGCTGACTGCTCGGACTAACCGCCCAAACACACCAACGAAAATATTGAATCCCCTAACATCTCCGTTACCTTCTGCCTCTGAATCTGTGATGTGTTGTTAAGGGTTCGTCCTCTTCAAACAATATTCTACACGAAAATATGTATATACACAGTATATGTATATCTTTATATTAGTATTGGACAGACATACTATTGTATTGATCAGCATAAACTAGTTTACAGTTCAATTCTCAGGAATGGATGAATAAGTAAATAAATACATCAGTACATTTCAAAATTGTAATTAGTTGTCATTTTCCGCTTAACTAATGTATCACTGTGTCTGAATTCTGTGATTATAGCCCTCTGACCCTGTGCTGTACGTACACTTGGATGGTTCAGATTGCTTGAATGGTGTAATTTTGTGTTATTTTTGCGTTGTATAAAAAATGCGCAGTACTGCTCATCGAACACTCTAAGGCAGCGGACGGTGCTAAAGAAACATTTTTCAGCCGTCGGTCTATTCATCTTCATCACAGTACGCACCTTTAAAGCTCTGATGAATCAAAATGGCGTCCAAGGGTGAGTCCCTGGTCGGGCGAACACAGAAGGGACGCGCTATTGAAATACAGGGGAAGGAATAAAGATGGCTTCGGCCGCTCACCTTTCTTCACAATACTCCAGCTGTTATTATATATTTATTTTTCAACGCTGAATACATTCACACATCCTGCTATGGTCAGAACCCTGGGCTTTAAAGGAGTGTAGGGGTGCTCTGTGTTATCTCGTCCTTGCTCTCTGAATGGTGAGGGGTGTGAGGGGGCGCAGTGGTGGTGAAAGGGGGTGGAGGTGGGCAGCGGCGCCACAAAAGGTCAAAGTGTGTGTGGGTGTGTTTTTGTGTGTGTGTGACGTGGGTGTACTTGCGTGCGTTTGTGTTTGTGTGCGTGCGTATCTGTGTGTGTGTGTGTGTGTGTGCGGGTGTGTGCGTGTGTGTGTGCCTGACATTCACAAACCCTTTCACACTCGGCCGGCCGCGCAGCAGCGGGGACAGGAGTGCGGTATCGACAGGCCGTCATGTCGCGCACAGAGAGAGGGAACCGCTGCCAGCGCAGAAATAGAACATGTGCTGGTGGGAGCGGGCGACTTCAGAGGGGAAACCACGGGTCACAGCGCTGTGACGACGATACAACAGGGTTTGACGTGGTGCGCTGGCTTGGGTCACAGAGTTTATTAGGTCCTTGGTGGTCCGTACATTGAGCACAGCACTTTTTTACGAGGAGTGTGAATAAAGGAAACCTCCCGGCATAATTTGTAAGACTTGCGGTAAATGCGTTTCGGCTAAATGTAGTGGGAGACCGGTGACCCTGCAGCAAGGTTCTTAGAGCATGGATATTGGGTTGTGGTTTACTACTAAGTACTTATGCTGATTCAATACACCATAGTGTTTGTGGTTCTACACGTTAGAGTTGTGGTGTTCAGTGGTATAATGGTAATTTAAGAACACACCCCTATGTTTCCATACTGATCTAATTAAAGCCAGCAACTGCCCCTGTGGGAATTTATTTACCCGCTAATTATTAACACACTGATCTCCTGCCTTTGTTTCTGTTTACATTGTTACATTTTTTTTATATATATCTATTTCTGTGTTTGCGTTGCCATGGCTACGCTCCGTGTGGTGCCGTGACGACTTGGGAGAATCACCCGTGTCTCGGAGCTCTCGGGATCTGAGTGGCATTTTCATCATCTTAATTAACATGATTAAAAGACTAATATTCCCTGGTAATAACCCACAGGGAGGAGGGGGAGAGAGCCCGACACAAAGGGAGGGAGGGGAGGGAGGGGAGAGGGAGGAGATAAAGGTTAATGCAAAGAGAGGAGAGAGAGAGGGTGACAGAGAGCGGGAGGAGAGAGGGAGAGGAGCTAGGAGGAGGATAGAGAAAGAGAGAGAAGAAAAGAGCATGTTATAAAAAGAGGAACCCAGGAGGAGAGAGAAGATAGACGCTTTTGAAAAGAGGGAGAGAGGGGAACAGACCATGGATCCGACCAATTGTGTTGGGGTGTGTGTGTGTGTGTGTGTGTGTGTGTGTGTGTGTGTGTGTGTGTGTGTGTGTGTGTGTGTGTGTGTGTGTGTGTGTGTGTGTGTGTGTGTGTGTGTATGTGTGTACGTGTGTGTGTGTGTGTGTGTGTTTGTGTAGAGGTTGAAAGAGAGATAGAGCTGGAAGAAAAGAGAGGAACAGAGATTAGGGAGAGAGGGGAAAGATAGAAGTTAACAGAAGGAGAAAAAGTGAGGGAGGAGGCAAGGAAGAGAAGAGAGACACACATGGAGAATAGAGGTAATGACCGAAGAAAGAGGAGAATAGAGAGAAGAGATTAACAGGGGGAGAGGAAAGGAGGGAAAGACGAGGGGACTGTTTGAAATGTTTGTGTGTGTGTCTTAGTTTGTGTGTGTGTGTGTGTGTGTGTGTGTGTGTGTGTGTGTGTGTGTGTGTGTGAGTGTGTGTTTGTGTTATTCTTGATTGATGAACATTTAACACCCGCTTAGTGTGACAGTCTGTCTGAAAGATAAATGTGTGTGTAGTGTGTGTGTATGTGTGTGTGTGTGTTATGGTATGGATTTATGCAACATGAATCCTCTGTGTTTTTGGTGCACATGTGGTTGTTTTCTGAAAACCAAGTGGAAGAAATCAGAGACTCAGGAATCAGAGTCCTGCTTCCTCTGGCAATATAAATATGAGAACAAACAAAGGAGTAGAATGCATAGCAAGTTAATTGCACATATATATATATCAATGAACATACACTAAGCAAAGTCACGGTGTAGTGTGAACTGTGATTCATTCAGACTCCCAGGCTCTACCTTTTCATATCTTTTCCCTGGGTCATCTCCCCACCTCCCTTCCCCCAAGAGACAAGTATTCAGTTTAAAGTTCATCTCTTTCGCCCGTGGTCAAACTTCAAATAACCTCTTTTAACAGCCTGCAGTTCATCATCACTACAAGTTGGACTTCTCCAGAAGCATCCTAGCCATATAATGAATCCAATAATAGCACACTCTTTTATCTACCCAAGTATACATCATATAGACATTAGATAGTGTGTATATAGAAGGTGTGGTATGAAGTATTCGTATTAGTATTATTATTATTATTAACGATCATGGTCAGAGGTTACATTTTCTTATATAACAAAGACAACCACACATCACAGAGTATTCCGCGAAAAAGGATGTATGAATGGCGTCTTATGTTGGAGTGAATCTCCAATTCCTCACACATACAATCATCAATCCCACCAACATAAAAACCACCTGGTGCTCCACCCCTGTCGTCGTCCCCCCTGATAGTGTTCCCTCTCCGACTCCCCCTGTCACTAAATTGTTCTGTCCCCTCCTCCGCAGACGGACAGCTTTCCCACTGAGTCCAACTACATGGGCAGCCGCCAGCAGTTTGTTCAGAGGTAAGACTTCAGAACACGCCGGCCGCGGCCACCTTGAGGCTGACAGCGGAGCGCTTGTGAAACCCTTGCCTCCACCGGCTGCCGGTGGTGTGTCTGTGTATGTATGGAGATGTATGCTAGATTAAAAGCCCATCGTCTATGTTGTCAAAGGTGCTGCCAAGTGCTATTACAACACGGCGCTTAGGGAATTCCTTGATCGTTATTCTATTTTATTTTTTTGCAAACGTCTTCTATCTTCTGTTTCTTGCGAGTTCCCCGGCCCCTTGTGATCGCAGGCTCTTAAGAGTAATGGGTTAGCAGAGGATGTTTTCACTCCTGATAACGGTAAGACTTGTGTGGAAGGAAATGGGATATTATAATTGAGAAAAGGCTTTTATTTACTTGTGATATGGGTTTTCAAATTCATTGCTGCTACATCAAATCCTTCAGCACAAGGACCAAAGTGAGGTGAGGCGGAGAACAAGAGACGATCGACAGCAGTCGAGTGTCTACAAACATTTTAGTGCTGATAGACCAACTAGCCCATCATCATTCAGTTACTTATCTCGTATTTTCAAATATCTTATTCTTCCTCGCCATCCCATTCTGCTTCGTTTTTTCACTACCGTCGCCCCCTTCAGCACCTATCATACTCGTCCCTGGAAGGTAGGCTTAAGGTGAGGAATCTGTTCATTCCTTCTTAAGGTTTCTCCCTCTGGGCTTTAGTTTTTCCTTTGAGCCTATTAGAGGACTTAGGGCAGAGTAGCGAGCTCTTTATTATCCCCACAGCAGTGATTCATAATCCAGGTCGCACTACAAAAAACACCAAAACAAACATTTAAAAGCAATAATAAAGATATGAAGATAGAAACCACAGAAACATTCAATAACATCGGAACCGAAGCAATGCCAACCCACGGGTGGGAGTGTGCTGTCATGCGGGTTCTCAGAGAGGACAACGGGGGGGACACGAATACAATCAAATAAATAGACCTGACCTCCCGCGTCTCTCTCCCCAGCAGCTCCACGTTTAAAGACCCGGAGCGCGCCAGCCTGAGGGACAGCGGACACGGAGACAGCGACCAGGCAGACAGCGACCAGGACACCAACAAGGGCTCCTGCTGCGACATGTCGGCCAAGGAGGCCCTCAAGATGAAGGCCACCGGCGTCAAGCCGCCCCCTCTGGAGCAGGGTGAGTCCGAGACTAGCCCCGCACTACGTCGCCACAGCACAGGCGCCCAAGGGCCACTGGGAGCTGTACCGCCCCCTGCTTTTGGTCTGTTCGGGTGTGTGTGTGTGTGTGTGTGTGTGTGAGGGAGATTGAGTCAGTGCGTGCGTTAGAGTGTGTGTGTGTGTGTGTGTTTGTGTGTGTGTGTTTGCATATGTGTGTGCGTTCCAGAGTGTATGTGTGTGTGAGTGTGTGTCCGTTTGCGTGTGTGAGAGTGCATGTGTGCAATGCAGTGCATGCACAGTTTATTTGTCTCTGTTTCGACATCTGAATTCTGAACACGTCGTGCCTTTATGAAAGCAGACAAGGCCATTACACTTTCATAAGACCCTCCACTTCAGGCCCCCTCCCCGACTCTCCAGTCCCTAGCCCCCTACTCCACTCTGAAACATTGATAATGGAACACGGATAACGCAACTTAGCTCTCTAGTGGAGCTGCATGGCACCGCAACGCTAAATATAAATTATGACTGCAAGCGCTCCGGCTCGGGCAGATAACACATGACACATGTAGAGCAATAATAACTCAGATAGAATTTTCCGATGGGACTCGCGTCCTCCCCCCGCCCCACTCTCTATCCATCTTCTCCCTCCTCTCCCCTCCCCTCCCCTCCCCCTGACGTTGGTTGTCCTCACAGTCTTACAAGACAAGGGAACATGGTGCCTTCATACGCTGGCATAGTGTCTCTCTCCATTCAGCTGACGGAGATATTCCCTGAGAAACTCTGAGACACGACGAGCCCGCACAGCGAGACGGAGACAGGGAGCGTCAGTTTGAGGCCAGTGAGTGGATCTGGCAGCAGGCGAACAAAGAACACGGGTTCTCCTTAATGGTGTTATTAATCCACCAAACAGACGGCGCAATGCGTCCTCGCCGAAGGACAGCCTGGGTTGGTGCGAGGCAGCGTTCTGCAGCGATGGTGTTTGGCTCGGTTCTCCACCAGGTTTCAGCAGGAAGGACCGGCTACACTCTGGCAAGAGGGATTGGCCAATTATAACACTCCATATGTTTGTCATTCCGAAAACGGTCCCATGTAATGGGCCCGTGCGGGGCAGGGAGAATCCCATTTGTACATGTGGGGACGGAGCGGGCGTAGGTTGGCGGACAGGCTGGGCCAGATTAGACGTAGGCGCTTCTCCACCCGTCTGGCTGCCAAACCCCTCCGTCTCCCACCACATCCGCCCGTCGGTGTGTTCTCTATTAGCCTCCTGAAGAACTGCTGTTCACAGCCCAGTGCACAGGAGAGTGTGCACGTGCATGCACATGCATGCTGACACGCACACTCGCATGCGCTGTCAGGCACACGCATACTGGCACGCAGTGTCTCACGCGCACACACACACACACACACACACACACACACACACACACACACACACACACACACACATACTGACAAACCCATTGTCTCACACGCAAACACACACGCTGACACACACAGTGTCTCCGACACACACACACGCTGACATACAGTGTCTACCAGACACACACCTACACGCACACACACACACACACGCACACGCAGACACACACGCTGACACACAGTGTCTCACAGACTAACATGCTGACACACACAGTGTCTCCCACACAGACTCACACTCACACACACTGAATTACGGTATCTCACGCTGACACAGAACCACAGAACCACACACACACACACACACACACACACACACACACACACACACACACACACAATCACAAGGGCAGTGTCTCATATACACACAAACACACATGTACAAACCCACACACACTCACACACACATTCAGGCTGCTGGTATTGTCACAGCGTTTCCCTTTGGCGTTTCCCATGATCCTTTGCTGTGTTCTCAGCTTGTTTGGGGAAACCGATGAACGTGAGACCTGACGGTTACTGCCAAGCATCTGGCTTTGTTTAACCAATAACACACCACTGTTTGTACTTGGTGTGGGTGTGTAGGTGAATTTTGTTTAGGGTTTAAAGCTGGCTAGCGTGAGCATTTCTAGGAAGCAGTGATCACAGGTGTGCAATTATGTTGATGTGTTCATGTGGGTGCATCTCAGTGCATGCTGCATGCTAGCCAGGCCTGGCTTTCAGACGTTGTAGCAATATAGGTAGAGTGGGGAGATCAACACAGTGGTACAACAGTGCTTTGGATGAGTACCATGTACTGTTTCACATGATGAGTAACCTCCATCTCTTCAAACCAGACTCAAACACAGATATGTTTCTCTCTCTCTCTCTCTCTCTCTCTCTCTCTCTCTCTCTCTCTCTCTCTCTCTCTCTCTCTCTCTCTCTCTCTCTTCTCTCTCTCTCTCTCTCTCTCTCTCTCTCTCTCTCTCTCTCTCTCTCTCTCTCTCTCTCTCTCTCTCTCTCTCTCTCTCTCTCTGGCTCTAGGGACGTTGTGGCCTCATTCAGAGTAACAACAACAGCAGTAAAAGTGAACAAAGCAAACAGTAACTCCATAAGCACCCTCAGTCTCTCTCTCTCTCTCATCCCAGCTTCTATCGCCCCCAGTCTGGCTCTCTCTCGCTCTCCTCTCTCTCCCTACACCTCATCCTCCATCGCCCCACTTCCCATCCCGACCCCTTTTACTCTCCCCCATAAATCTACTCCCGCCTTTCTCCCACTTTTTTCATTGTAGCCAACCTTTATTTAAACAGGCAGGTCTGCACACAGCCACCTGGGGAGGAACACAGCAACAGGACACTCGTAAAAAGTCCCAGACAAACAATAAAGCACCGCAAAATAAAAGCCCAAAGTAAAAAGCAGAGGTCATATAAATGAGCGAGTAGGAAGGTAAAGGCGGTGATACCCGAGCCAACCTCCTCCTCCTACCTCGGAAACGGTGATCCATTGGTCACGCAAACACCCAGCAGTTCATGCTCCACGCCGCGGTGTCCCTCGCTAATTAATTGATTAATTGGGCTTGCCAAACTGGTCGAAATGTCTTCATTAAGCTGAAGCATATCAAATGCATTTTTTTCTGTGGTGGTTTTTAATTGGTGATTAATTGATGTGCCTGCAGAGACTGAAAGCAAGAACATCATAGCTCGAGGAGAGAGAGGGGAGCGGGAGATAACGAAGGCGAGAGGAGAAGTGGCCATCACACAGGGGTGAAGGGAGGGAGGGCACGGAGGCTTGTGGATGACCTATTGTAATTAGACTGTGGTGCACTGCGATAATCACATCGCTTCACGCCTCGCTTGAGAGGGAGGAGGATGTATATTGAAATGATGGCGAACGATGGATGGATCAGTTGATACTGATGGACGATAATTATGGATGAGGATGGATAATAACGGTTGATAATGATGGCTTATGATGGATGAGGATGGATGTTAATGCTGAAAGGAAAATGATGGACGATAATTGATGATGATAGATTGTGATGAATGGATAATGATGGCTAATTACGGATGATAATGATCAATGGATAATAATGGATTAATAATGTTGGATGATAATGATCAATGGATAATAATGGTTGATAATGATGGATGGATGATGTTGGATGAAAATGATCAATAGGTAACGATAGTCGATAATGATGGTAAGGATAATGTTGGATGAAAAAGATTAATGATTAATGATAGTCGATAATGATGGTAAGGATAACGTTGGATGATAATGAGTGTAAGGATAATGTTGAATGATAATGATAAATGGATAATGATGGTTTATAAAGATGGATGATAATGAGGTGACAGAAAATAATGTATAATAATGGTTGATAATGATGATTCATGATGGAGAGTAAGGGCTGAATAATGATGGAGATTGAATGGATGAAAAAATTATAATGTGTCCCGATTCAGAGTCCCAGTAGAAGGTGGTATCATAAAAAAGAGTCCCAAACAAACACAGCACCTTTCTCGACGTGTTCAGTTAAATCTGCATGATCTCCTACAACTGTACGCACACACATATGTATGCACAGTCATTCACAAACAGATTATTGCATAGACTGTGGCTGTTTACACTGGGTGTTATTATTGGCTGTGGAACAGTCGGCTGTGAGGATATGTTCATCCCTGTCCTTCTTTTGTTTGCTCTGTCCGTATGTGTGTGTGTATGTGAGTTTATTTTGAAGTGCGTGGATGTTCTGCAGATATTTTCTTTAATTGTGACAATTGAACAGCAGCAGAGGACTGTTAGTACCTGGAGATGTCAGCAGGCAATTATATTAGTCTAAACCTGATAGGCTATTAAGTGCCTCACTCTCTCTTGTTTATTGAAACTTTTTGGTATTTGGTTGTTCCCAAGCGGTCATGGTGTTACGCTACTTATTATCCCTGGCATAATGGCCCATCATAACTATTTGGTGCTAGGGTAATAGCCGTGGCTTTAGACGCCATCATAATCTTCCGGTTCTACAGACCTATCCCTGACATAATACCCCATCATAACTCTCTGGTTCTACAGACCTGGCCCTGGCAGAGTACCCCTACATAACTCTGGGGCTACGGTTCTAGCCCTGGCCTTGTATCCCATCATAACTCTGCTGCCTTGGCATAATAATAACTTTATACTAACTCTAAAGGAAGACTCAAAGATAGCCCAGAGATAATTCACCCTCGCTTCCGGGCCGCCTCCTCCGCCGTTTCAGTCCGACAAGATTCCTGTGCGGTGGGGCGTCACGTTACACACACAGACACAGAGATTACTTCCCCTCTTCTAAATAAATCATCAAACCAGGGATTGTTTTTTGTAGCTGGATACGTCGGCTGGTGTAAATGATTTCCTCCCTGGCGTCCTTAGTCTTATTAGCTGGCAAACTTAGTAGAACTGCATTAATAATTAAAGGTCCTTCCACAGAGCCGCGGTAGGGGTCAAAGACTTGGCGGGCGGTGGGAGAGCCGTTGTTTGAGAATGATGTTTCCATGACTCCCGCTGGTCCCCGGGGGGGGGGGGTTTCTGGCGGTCGCAGTCGATAGGGCTCAAGGAGGACACAAGGCTGTGTCGATTCAGCTCCTGAGCTCTACCCCCCTCTCGCATTGTGAACATGGACGTGAAATACCTCCCATGCACAGGAATTTGACGCGATGCAATAACTTTGTTCGTTTACCAAACACTTTTAGTGATTCTGATGAATGACTTAAGATATGTCAGTCAAGATTTGAGGTAACATCCGTGTATAACATGGAGACACTCATAGGAGTAGGATATGCATCAGGATGCCTTCTATGATGGGCTCCAAGTAGAATGAGATATGTTCTCCCCAGCCACCTCTTGGCTGCTTTTTCCTGAGACCCTGAAAGACAAACTGAACTCTTTAGAACACTGGGTCACTTCTTCTTTTCTTTAGATACTGAAAGACAGAGACACTTCCACCCGAGCAGCAAGATTTTCTTTCCTTCTTTTAATCCGTAGTAAGATAATGAGCAAACAGTTCAATTCCCGCTTTTATTTACTGGTCAGAGGACACATCCGAAGCCCTTTGCGCGCTCGTAGCCATGGTAACCTCTAATTTTTTTTCCCCTGGCACTGTGGCCTTCAATAACCCTTTATCGCTCTGCGAGGTGAGGCCACTCTTTTCAACATCATTCATTTTTCATGAAACAGATAAATGCAGCCGCTTTCTTTGTGCAGCGGAGTATAGCTGTTACTTTTATTTGTTAAAAGGTTTCTGATTCTCCCCAAGGTGGCCTCCTGTCTCCGACTTCATCTCCCCACTGCAAGTGATCTGCTGGGTGAAATACACAACCACACACACACACACACACACACACACACACACACGTATACACAAACACACACACACACTCGCACACTGGCTCACACCCAGACACATACAAACATAAACACGCAGGCACAGAGAGGCACACACAATCACAAAAAAAAAACACTCAGGCTCTGTTAACATCTGCATACTCTGTTCTGCTATATCTCTCTACTGCCCTCCCTCTCCCTCTCTATCTCCTTCATACCAGCATCCAAACACATGCATACACACCCATAAACATGAATGTTGTGTGCACATCAAAAAACACACATGGTAACACAGCGACAAACATTCACATACAAACACACACGTACAGACACACACATGAGTTGCGAGAGGGACTTGGCTAAAGGTGTGTTTACCATGGAGCTGCTGCCAGTAATCACACTTCCACGGTCAGCAGAGACTTAGAGGATCCTGGGGGAACCATCACGTGCAGCATACACACATGCTCACACACACATAGTCACATACAGACCCTGGAGGGACAAACAGTGACTTCTATCAAAGCAGAGATAATCTGTTTTTTCCAACGTTTGCCTGATTGACTTGAGTTAAACTCTCTGCTCAAACCCAGTAAATATTCAAGCATTAGAGTCGGGATAAAAAAGTTATTATCCAAGCTTTAGAGTCTAAATATTCTCGCTTTATGGTCCAGCATAGAACAATAAATATCCAAGCATTCGAGCTCAGCACAGAACAGCAGAGTCCTGATGTCTTATAATTTCATTTTTATCCAATGCTTACTAAGTATTCTGTACTGATTCAAAACAGAAATTAAAAAAGAATGAAAAACTGAAACAAATACAGCATAATATACTCAGTATTTCATTTCGAAATTTGCATATAAAAGCTTCAATTAATTCCTGGGCAGGATAATTTAGTGGTAACAGTGTTCAAAGTGTTCCATGTCCAATCCCTACCTGCTCCGTAATGGCCTGTCTCTGTATTCACTGTCCAACACCTACCTGCTCCATAATGCCATGTCTCTGTATTCATTGTCTAGCCCCTGCCTGCTGCTTAATGACCTGTCCCTATATTCACTGTCTAACCCCTACCTGGTCTTCAATGACCGGTCTCTAAATTCACTGTCTAACCTCAACCTTCTCATGAATGACCTGTATCTGTTCTGTCTAACCCTTACCTGCTCCTAAATGACCTTTCTCTGTACTATCTAAATCCTACCTGTTGCTTAATGAACAGTATCTGTGTTCACCGTCAAACCCCTACCTGCTGATTAATGACCTGTCTCTGTATTCAGAGTACGTCTCTTTGGATGAAAGCTTCTGCTAAAAGGGCTGAGTTTCAAATTGTCATGCACCAGCGATTACAACAAAGGCTCTGTGAAGTTTAGCTTTCATTCAAACATTAGTATTCGGGAGGTAAAAAAAAAATGTTTGTTGTTTGTTTGTTTTAGCATAATGTGCATCCACAGCGTCCTCAAAGCAAGGCGAGCTGAGAGAGAGAGAGAGAGAGCGCGCGCTTGAGAGGGAAAGGACATTTTGTAATGTTCTCCTGTTTCACACGACATTAAAGTAATTGTTGTGCAGGTTAATGGATGGGCATCTGCCTTGTGGAAAGCTCCATAACAAGCCTGCGTGCAAACACGCCTGTGAACAGGTAGCATATGGCCGAGCGTTAGCGTCGCGTGAAGCCGGCACATCTGTCTGTTTAAACGTGATTAATGGGGGCCGCAGGCACCGACGTTGGCCCCCTACCCCCAATCCTAGTCGTCTCAGCGAGGCGGCCGCCCTGGGGGCCTCTCGTGGAGCCGATCATCTGGTCGACGCTCTTGCTCACGTCCTCCTCCAACCCACTGCGCATCTGCCTGTGGGGCTCAACCCCGTCACCATCCGGAAAAACCTTCCATTCCTCTTCTTCATGCCTTTTTTTTGGTGTTGCCGCACTTTTGTGGCAAGGTTTTGCGTTTTATCTCCCCGCTGTCCTCCCAGTCCCGGGTGTTTGCAGAACAATGGGCCCACTTCACCCCACTTCACAAAGCGAGAGCTGGTCGAGTGTGCGCGTGTGTGTGTGTGTGTGTGTGTGTGTGTGTGTGTGTGGGGGGGGGGGAGACAGAGCCAAGCGCTTGGAGCAGCAGGGTGCTCTCTCTCCTCCTGCTGCTGATGCTGCGCGCCATGAGATGGAGAGGATTTGTCCCTCATCCTTTCATCTTCCTCTGCCTTCCTCATCTCCTGCCTGCTCTCCCATTGGCTGCTTGGCAGCGCCGTCATCACTCGCCGCTTTCCTGCGGGGGCCGAGATGAGAACAATCTGCCTTTCAGACGAGTCCTCCCAGAGCTATCACTCACTCTGACTCCGTGTGAGTGTGTATATGTGTGAATCATGTGCCTGTATTTGTCTTTTTGAGTTGGCACCCATCTGTGTGGTCACAGTGTGAGTGCATGTGTTTTTGTGTGTGTGTGTGATTGAGTGCACCATCCTTGTTGCGGTTTGCCATGTGGTTGTGTGTGCATTGCGTTTGTTGTGTCTTGTGCTGAGGGTCCTACTGTGCTGTTGTTTTTGTGGGCACGTATGTAGTGTGTATGTAATGTCTATCTTGTGCTGGGGGCTCTTAGTGGCTGAGGTGTTTTTTGGTACGTATGATGTGTGTATCGTTTGCTGGGGGGTCTTAGTGGCTGTGGTGTTTGTGGGTATGTATGTAGTGTGTATGATGTGTGTATCTTGTGTTGGGGGGCCTAAGTGGCTGAGGTGTTGTTGGGTACGTAATATGTAGTGTGTGTGATGTGTGTATCTTGTGCTGGCGGGTCTTAGTGGATCAGGCAGAACCTCGCGGCTGGAAGGCGATTTGCGGCTAAGCTTACAGAATCCCGCAGAAAGCCTCAAATCTTTTTTGGGCGGTGGGAGGGGAAAATGTCACAGTCAGGATTTCTTCACTCTCTCATTATGGGAGATTTACAGGATTAGTCTCTTTTCTCAAACACAAACACTTTTATGAAATGTCTTTGTTGTCGCCATGGCTGTGACGACAGAGGCCCATGTCTGTCCGTAGTACTCCAGTCAGACCCACGGTGGGTCCAGAAACTGACCCCCCTCAACCTGGCAGACCCAATGCTGACGGATGGATGCACTGTTTTAATTAGGCATCTCAGATCCATGTCATCAGGAGCAGGTGGGGCTAAGACTTCTCGCTTAAGGATGTTTCCAGGTAGACTTTGGACATTGAGGATTGAACCCAGAAGCTTAAGGCTGGCGCTGGAATAGCCTAACTACCAGGCTGTCTTGCCTGTGCAGTACGGGTAGGTTGGCGTGTTAGTGGTTGTGAGAGGGACATTTGAAAGGCTGGAAGTCCTCCTATGAGGAGACACTGGTGTCTGCCAAGGACGCTGTAATACGGCCTAATGCGCCACACACTGTGAATAACAAACAACACAAACAGAAGCAGTCAAAATGAAATGCAGGAAAAGGCCATTACTAGCCGTGAAGGGAGAGTCCTCTGGTGATATATTAAGCCGTGGCATGTAGTGCGGTGAGGATTATTTCAGTCAGAGCCGTGGAGAATTTAAGTGAAAGTATTTTTGTATTAATGTCCCATTAGCCGCGAGACACAACAGTTTGTCCGGGAAGTTACTCTTCTATTCATCGCTCTTCATCCTCCGGTCGGGACGACGCACGGATGCTAGCCGTGTTCCACTGCGCGCTCTGGGAGTCTGGGATTAGCGGGTTGTTTGTGCTGTTTGTGTGATCTGGAAGAGGAGCCCTTGCTTTCTCTAAGATCTTGGCAGCAGGGGAACTGCCGTTTTCTTACGTTGCGTTTTTCTATGTTTGCAGTCAACACATGCGCACAGAACTGCTGCTTTCACTGTACACACACACCCGGCCCTCCCCGGACCCCTGTACCGACGCCTCCCTCCTCCCTCCACCATCATCATCCCCACAAGCGGCGACTCCAGTGAACCAAGACCCTGCCAAACCGGATCAACGACCCGCACGTCTTGTCCTCACCTGTGACAGCGGTTTAAAAGAAACGGTTGAAAATCCAAACACGTTTCCCTTGGCTTGTCGGTGTTCAAAATATTGAGAAACCAACTCTTGGCACAGTGAAGAGAAGACAACACCCACTGTTATTCTTATGGATCTCACCGCAACAGCACTTGTATATATGTCGCAGAGTTTGGAGGTTTAAAAAAATACACCGTTGTTGGTAAGCGTTCATAATAAATACTTCAAAAGACATTGCAAGGGGTTCACAGGCCAGCTAGAAGTAGCCACGGCGATGTGAGAGTGACGAAGCGCCGTGTGAGCGTAGCCCCTGCTGTGTGAGCGTAGCCCCTGCTGGGTGAGTGTGCTGTAAGTGAGGCTGATGATCGCTGGACGTATGGAGGATGGCGCCCCAGGGCGCTGCTGGATGCATTTGCAGGCTCAGACACACTGAGCCTGCCAGACAGACAGCAGAGGCTGGTACCCCTCTGGGGAGTTGTCTGTGTGTGGCTATGGGTGTGTTTGTGTTTGTGTGTGTGTGTGTGTGTGTGTGTGTGTGTGTGTGTGTGTGTGTGTGTGTGTGTGTGTGTGTGTGTGTGTGTGTTTCTGGGTAAGTACATTATGCATGTCCCACAGTGTATGTCCAGGGTGGGTGGGTGTGTGTGTGAGTGTTCTCAGCAGGTATAACACGGTGTCCAGCGCAGCGGTAGGGAGATTAATAAAACATTGTCACTTCCTGGATGCATGCCACCCCCCCCCCACACACACACACACACACACACACACACACACACACACACACACACACACACACACACACACACACACACACACACACACACACACACACACACACACAGCACCCCACACGCCATCTGTCCTCCATGTTAGGACAGCGGGCCACTTTTCTATCTGTCTGTTTGCATGTGTGTATTTATGTGCGTGCATGTGAGTGCACGTGTGTGCATGTGGGTGTCTGTTCCTATATATTTCTGTGTGTATGCTCTGGATGTCACTCTTAATGTCAATAAGTGTGTGTGTGTGTGTTTGTCTATTTGCATGTGAGTGTGAGCCCCTGTGTGGTTATAAGCGTGTGTGTGTGTGTGTGTGTGTGTGTGTGTGTGTGTGTGTGTGTGTGTGTGTGTGTGTGTGTGTGTGTGTGTGTGTGTGTGTGTGTGTGTGTGACGTGTCCGTAAACATGTAGTCGTGGATATTTGAGAAAGAGCAATCCAGTTGTCATACATCCAAAATTGTTCCTTCACACTTTTCTTATTTGTTTCCTATTTCTCCCCATCATCGTTTACTGAACAACAATTTATATTAACATTCTGCCCTGAACAATGGCAGACTAATGCATCCAGTGCAGGCTTATTAAGCATCTAATGGCTTGCATGCTTTGTCTGGTTGTGATGTGTTGTAACGTAATATTTATGTAAGATGTTACTTTTATGTGAGGAACAGGTGTGTATTCTGGTGTATATTTAGGCTTTTTTGAAGAGGTGTTGAAGTGGCTACTCTTACCAGTGAGGTGTTTGCGCTTCCCATCTGAATAAGTATTAGGATTGTAGTGTATCAGTAGTGCTGTATTTGCGGTGTTGTGTTATGTTCCCAAATATGTTTATTTCGACACACTGAAAAATACAACACATATCAATAAAAGGTGATATGGGCTGTAATACAGGAGCAGGTACAGGTTCAAAGCAGGGAGACAATGGCTCAAAGTTGACTGTATGACCAAATATATTTTCAACAATGTTGAACATATAACATTGCATATGAAATCATTATGATTAACCTTGGTAACACTTATTAATCATGTGCATTGAGGATATGGGGTAGGTAGAGAGAGGGACGAGGGATAAAGGAGTAAAGGGAGAGGTTCAGCTTTATTAAACAATTAAGAATTCTTATGGACCTCTCTGAGAAGAGGTGGTTCTGTCAGCCGTGCTGTAATGTCTGAGGCAGACAATGTCAAGTGTCCTTAAGATCTTTCTGGCCATGTTTGTGTGTAACTGTGTGTATCTGTGTGGGGGTGAGTGTGTCTGTGTGTGTTTATGCACTTGCTTGCCAGTGTATCTTTGTGCGTGCGTGTGTCTGTGGTTGTGGGTGAGTGTGAATGCCTCAGGTCATACATTTGCATTTCATTTGCATCTCAATCATTTAATGACTTGATGTTTTGCTTATGTTATTCCATATTTTACAACATGAATAAGTGAAGTCAAGTCAAATTAATTTTTAAAGCAAATGTAAAAACAGCTCACGCTGACCAAAGTGCTGTACAATTTAGAGCAGGCAAGTAAAAAACAACACAACTTAAAACATAACCATCAGCCTAGGCAACAGTACACACAGTGCATTGGTTCAAATCATCATAGGCATCGGGACAGCTAAACCCATATCAGGCGGATCCAAATGCTACAGCATAGAAGGAGGTTCTGAGCCTGGACTTAAGGGAATCAATGGAGGGGGCAGATCTGACAGAGAGGGGGTGCTGATCCACATCGAGGGGCTGCAACAGTTAACGCGCGGCCACCCCTGAGCTTAAGTTTGGATCGCGGCATAGCCAGGAATAAGGGGTTATGAGGGCTGCCCATTCATGGCTAACAGGACAACCTTGAAATCGATACTGGTTCAGAATAAGTGGAGATAAGCCTGAATAGAGCTAGTTTAGAGGGGCTAGAATAGGGCTAGTGGGGCGAGGCCAGATTCGGGCTTGTGTATCGAGGCTAGAATAGGGCTAGTGTTGGTAGGCCAGAATAGGGCTTGTGTAGAGAGGCCAGAATATGGTGAATCAGCCAGAATAAGGCTAATGTAGTCTTTCTTCCGGTTACCCACCAGGAGCCTGGCCAAGTCATTGCCGGTAATGGCTGCTAGGTAGCATAACGCTCCGTGTATGGATGGATATCATTAAAGGTTTTAACGGTAGACCTACTGCTACACTTATTGATACTGCTTATCGATCCAATACTTTAACAGTACTCTTATTCTATAAGATAACTCTTTGAGCCCTTTCTTGCACCCAGTGCAATTGATTTTCTACACCGATGCATGTATCTTTACTAGCTTGCACCCAGCGCAAACCCGATTTCCCCCCGCAGCAAACTTGCGCCACGACTCTTGCGCCCTGAGAGGCGTGTCGACAAAAAGCAGAGGGGCGTGTTCCATCACAAATGATACATGGTGCTATCTTACAGATCAATAAAGCAATTGCGCCACTGACCGGCATAGACCTCGTCTAAATGGCCTAGCGGATAGCGCAGTTGGTGTTGCTATTTTGAAGTGTCTAGGCAGGTCGGGACTGTAACATAAGCTTGCACATGTAGGCAATACACAGCAAAACAGGCAAACAATTAGCCTCATTGAAGTATTATGATTTCAAAGATTGTTCAATGTGTGAAAATGCATTGATATAGCATGTGGATTGTGGGAAAAAAAAATCCCAGATGGACTACATGAATGAACAATGTAGTAGGCTATGCCATGCGTTTTAGTAATAATAATAAAAATAATGAACTCGAGCAAAGTATATCCCAGCCTTCCAAAACAAAATCTTGTTTTAGGGTAAATGATAACGATGGCTAAATTATTCGGGAAAAATTAGCTGATACATTTGTAAAGAGTTGTACTTTTAAATCACTGCATCTGCAAACACCGTACAGCAAACACATATTTTCTGGACACTGACATCGTGTACAAGCCCATAACTTTTAGGATTGATGAGTATTTCATCGTGAGAATACATAGTTTTACCGCGAGTGAGTGTTTAAAAGAATGAATGAATGTGGGTGATGCTTGGTGCGTGTGTGGATCTAGCTGTTATACACACGCAAACTAAACACGTAACGCATTATAAAGTCCATGGCAATGTATATTAACGGGGCGATACATGCATATCATGAACATAAGTCGATAAAGATAATGTATGCAATACTGGTAAGAAATCCAATTATGTTTGTTAATGTATTGCCACATATCATTAAATAGAACCACAGTAACGGCCACAGGTCAGCATATAACATAGATTAAGTTCTCTTTGCCGAAATATTCATGACGACTCTGTTTCTGAAGTTGTAGAAGAAAACGCTATTCCATGTTTGAATGAGGCCTATTATTTTGCCATAAACTGAGCCATTTGAAGTTTGAAATTCATGTGGTCATGCATCTGCCTCAGCGGAGACTGCAAACGCACAAAATATCAACTGGTCAAGTTCAAATGCGCTGGCTCTTAAAGGGTATGGGAGATGGAAGCCCCATGGTTTGTTGCACGTTATGTCCAAAACACACCTACGGGTTTCAGACCAACCCATTTTAGATTTGCGTCGGGCGCTAGATTCATTTATCCGCCGGTATAATAGCAACAGCGCCAGAGATCCGCCCCCAAAGCTACTTGCGTTTCACGCTTCTCACTTGCGTTTCAGACCGTTGAAATAGGGCCCTTAACCTATTTGACCCTCAGACACTTCATGTGCACATTGTTCTTCAAAATAAACCTAATTATGGGGATGCATTATGAAAATGAGAATGTTGGCTATATCGTGTACTGTTTGTCTACTTGTCTACTTAAAAACTAATTTTGACGTAGCCCCCTATCTCTTCACAGTGTTACCGTTTATCACTCAGTATATGCGCAAAGGTATAAGACTACCGTACATCACACGCATTATAAGATTTGTTCATCTGAATGAACCAGATCCGAAGATCTGAATCCGCACAAAGACCCAAACTACTAGCCCCCCGTCTTGCACACAGGTGCTCAGGGAGAGAGATCTCTCTTAGATTGGGATGAGCGAAAAGGCATCATTGACAAATGCTTAAATCGAATTGCATAATAAAAACAGAGTTGGTGGGATAAAATGTGCAAAATAACGTTGATGTAGCAATAATAAATGATACATATATTTTCTTGGTTTCTCAAGTACAGAGGGCAGAGCCGATAAAGTCGGAGCTTATCGATACTACGGTAATTAATCATTTGTTCTCAGGGCCTGTTTAATACCAAGGGTACCCATCCCTAGCTCCAGGTGTTACAATCGGATTCCTTCTCGCTATCTCTCTGATGTAACCTCCACATCAAAGACAATGCCCCAAATACATCTTACAAATCAATTGTTCTTCTGCTGCTAGAGTCCGTAATTGATGTTTATATAATTTGCCATATGTTTCCTAAGATCTCTGTACAGGAGCGGTACAACGGTGGTTGTATTTGGTGTTGGTGTGCTTGGTTCAGAGTAACGTCAGCAGCAGCTTGAATAAACATGACTTGTAGGCTGTAGATGTTTGTAGTTTAAATATGGGGAAGCAGTTTGACTTGGGATGCATCTCCTTTTTTTCTGAGAGATGTGTGTTAATGTGTGTGTTTGGTTTTGTGTCATTGGTGTTTGTGTGTTTGGGTGTGTGTGTGCGTGCGTGCGTGCGTGCGTGCGTGCGTGCGTGCGTGCGTGCGTGCGTGCGTGCGTGCGTGCGTGCGTGCGTGCGTGCGTGCGTGCGTGCGTGCGTGCGTGCGTGCGTCCGTCCGTGCGTGCGTGCGTGCCTGCGTGCCTGCGTGCGTCCGTGTGTGCGTGCGTGCGTGCGTGCGTGCGTGCATGTGAAGGGGGAGTTGATGACATAATGTATGTGTCATCATGAATATAGATTAGGCCGTGGAGGGTTTGACTGGAGGAACAATGCTTTGGCTTCTAAGGACACGTCCTACAACGACTCCTTAGAGGGGAGGAACAAGTATGTGTGGGTTTGTGCATTTGCGTGTGTTTGTGTTGCTCTCTTGATGGTAGAGCAAAATGTTATGTTGCCCACGGCTGTGAATATTTGTGAGCACTTGTGAATATTTGTGAGTATTTGTGTTACCCTGAGGCACTGGGTCTTCACATTGCACTGCATTAAGGACACAAACTGTGTGTGTGTGTGTGTGTGTGTGTGTGTGTGTGTGTGTGTGTATATGTGTGTGTGTGTGTGTGTGTGTGTGTGTGTGTGTGTGTGTGTGTATATGTGTGTGTGTGTGTGTGTGTGTGTGTGTGTGTGTGTGTGTGTGTCTGGGTGATAGGGGGATGGCTATGTGTGTGTGTGGGGTTGTGTTTGTGTGTGTGTGTTCACATGTCTGTTTGTGTCTGTGTATTTGTGTGTTTTCATACGTCTGTTCTTGTCCGTGAGTTCCTTTTGTTTCTGCATTCGGTAATGTGTCCAAACCACTGTGGCTTATGCTGTGTCCGGCCAGACCGCCTCCCCCCACTCCTCTCTGCCGCGGGGGTCTTTAGATGTTCCCTCTGCAGCAGAGATCAGAAGAGGGCAGAGAGGAGATGTTAAGATCTTTAGAAGGGAGAAGAGGAGGATACAGTTGGTAAAACTAGGATATTTTCTAATGTTTTGATGGGAGAATAGAGGGACAACGCAGACCATTGGGAGATGTTTATATCTTTATCGAGATGGAGGGAGACATGAAATAGCACTATGAGGTGTTATGATCTTCAGATAGGTGGTGAAAAGGAGAAATTGAAGAGCACCAGGAGATGTTTCGATCTTTAGATGGGAGATGATAGGGAGATCGAGTGAGGAACATTGGAGGATTATTTGGACATTTAGATGAGAGGGAGAGGAGGTGAGACGGAGGTGGAGACCTGGGAGTGCCAGTTTTTTGTTTCTTTGTTTTTTTTTGGTTTCTTTTTGTATGAATACAAATTATAAATTGGTGTAGATGTCGGATCAGGAGAAGGCTATACATGTACAATGTCCAAGTGGTTTACATTACAAGTGCATACAACAATACATAAAACAATATTAATGAAACTAAACTTGAAGCAAAACGTGACAATGAACACACTATAAACCAAACCATAGCACAGGGTGTTGCCCCAGAGATATGAGCAGCAACAGTAAACAGGAGCTGAGCAGAAGCACAGAGATGAGGGATAAGAAACGAACAGCAGCAGAAAGTAGAGGGGAAGGAGGTGGTGAGGAAGAGAGGAGGAGGAGCCAATGAGAGGATCGGGAGAGGAGGGATATGGGAGCTTAAAGCATCACCCCAGCTCCCTGTAGTCAATCACCTAATATCACTGCAAACACTAACCTACAAAACACTCGCCACCAAATTTAACTACTGAGGGACATTGCTTGCTTTTTCACACACATGTATACACACAGTAACACACATATAAACACACAAAGTGGTTATCACATATAGATGCAGAAAAATTACAATCTCTCGCTCCGTCCCTCTCCCTCTCTCTCTCTCTCTCTCTCTCTCTCTCTCTCTCTCTCTCTCTCTCTCTTTTCTCTCTCTCTCTCTCTCTCTCTCTCTCTCTCTCTCTCTCTCTCTCTCTCTCTCTCTCTCTCTCTCGCTCTCGCACAGACAAAAAGACACAAACAAACACACAACACACACACACAGCATGTTGTGTGGGTGTGTCTGGGGAATCTGGATATCTATCGATGCTACTGATGCTATAGTTGCTGTATGCTACAGAGGATATTGAGGTTATATGAGAGAGAGAGAGAGAGAGAGAGAGAGAGAGAGAGAGAGAGAGAGAGAGAGAGAGAGAGAGAGACACACACACAGAGAGACTATTAGATATACTAGATGAGGGAGACTATATGTGCCTCTATGTGGGCTGTAACTCTGAGTGTTTTCCTCCGATAACCCCAGTTTGTTGCTGTTTGATCCTGGTAAATTAAGATAAGAGGATTGGTTAATTAAACTGTCACATGGTAACTCTATGAGGGATTGCCATGCCAACGCTCTTTTAATTGGCCGACTCTCATTGTCCCGCGGCGGGCTCCTGTTCCACTACCGAGGGGTGAGGCAGCTCCCCCGGTCAGTGTTATGAAACCAGTTAGGGAGGAGGGGTAGGAGGGGGGGAGCTGATTTGATTTGGACGTATCCAGTTGGGACCCGGGCGCCAGAGTAAGCCGAGACGCCGCCTGTTGATAAACTCTCAAATCAGATGGAAACTCTGCTATCATGTTCAGCACCAGATAATGAGACACATCCATCAAAGCTGGTATCTTGACCACAAACTATTCCACTACATAGTGTTTGTACTCCATGGTGTTTATACCTCGGGTTAATGGACTGTGTTGTTGTTGCTAAGAAGTAGTGGCGAGAAAGTTTTTGTGCGGTGGCTGAAAAACTATTGAAGGTTGTCTTGCCACTGCTATTTAAAGGAAACAATGTGGGGTAAGCAATGCAAACTTCGTGTCTTAACTGCTGGTCACAGTTTCACTTCCATACTGTAGTTTTGGCTGCTACATGAGGATGTAACAGTCACCTGTTGATTATGTCATCTGATGATGACATCAGTTGGTCCCTGCTGGTCTCCCATGGTCTGGTTTATACTGGTCTCTACTGGTTTCTTCTAAATGATCCTGGTCTTTGCTAGTCTAATGGTCTCCGCTGGTCTCTCCTGGTCTCTCAAGGTTTCGACTGGTCTCAGCCTGACTTGGCTAGTCTATGTTGGTCTCTGCTGGTCTCTGAGGTCCCATACACAAGTGTATAACAACAACAGATCCATTATAGAGTTGTGGTGGGGGCTGGGAAAGTAAACAATCATGTGTGATAGACGTTGCTTTAATGCTGGTGGGTGTTTCTTGGAAACCGTCTCTCCACGTTATAGCCCAGCCTCATTAAAAAGCACAGGCTTATCCTCTGGGTCTATATTTATGTTGTTTTTTTATAGTTTTTCAAAGAAAATAATGAATGAGAAATGTAGTCAGTATAATGATACAGATTTGTTTTTGGATTGCAGTGTTGTAAGATAGTCTGAGCTGTTCTACAATCCCAACCTTTGACAGAGTGAGAAGACGTTGTCGTCCTTGCAGATGAGAAAGTACAGTATTTAGCTTTCTACCCCCCTGTGACTTTAAATTAATATAGAATGTGCATATGCTGCAAACGTTTTTGCAGCATTTGTAAATTTGTAAACATGTTCTACGAGCGAAATGCACAATTAAATTAACACATTTGATTGAAGCTGAACTCTGAACAAAGTGGTCTAGTATGGATTATGGTAAAGGCTAGCACGGTATGTAGATGAAGTTACTGGGTAAGCATGGCTAGTTTTGCGGGAGCTAAATTTAGCTAGAGCATTAGCATGGCAAGTGTTGCATGAGCTAGCTGAACCTACTGGGTTTTGCTTGGTCATTGCTTGGGGAGATAGCTTAAGATGTAGGGTGAGCCTGATTAGTGTCACATGAGCAGCTGAAGCTCCCGAATTAGGATGGTATATTGAGGTGATAGCTGAAACTACTGGTTAAGCGTGGATAGTGCTAATCAATCTCCTGGATTAGTTTGGCTAGGGTTGCAGGTGATATCTGAAGCTAATGGGTCAGTATGGCTGGTGTTGCGTGAGAAGTCTTTTGGTGTCATGGTGCTTTAAGCTCCTGGGTAAGTATGGCTATTGTCGCAGGCCATAGCTGAAAGTGACTAGCATGGCTAATGTTGGGTAAGTTAGTTGTTGCTACTGGGTTAGGAAAGCTAGTGTTGTGTGAGCTTACTGAAGCTGCTAGGCTAGCACGGCAACATACTCTCATCAAGTGATCCTGGAAACAACCGTCCATCTGTCCCAGAAATTGATCACAATCTGCCTTGATTCAAACCAAATCTGCTCCCAGGGGGGTGGGGCCTCTGCCTCATCTCTAAGCCCCTCCTCCCCCTCCTCATCCTCCTCCTCCTCCTCCCCCTTCCCAAGAGGACGAAGGAGGATCAAGTTTTTCATCCACGTTAAATCTCCTACCCTAGATTGTGATGATGCTGCTCAGGATAAGTCTCTGTGTGGGCGCGTGTATGTGTGCACATGCTTGTGTGTGTGTGTGTGTGTGTGTGTGTGTGTGTGTGTGTGTGTGTGTGTGTGTGTGTGTGTGTGTGTGTGTGTGTGTGTTTACTCTCTTGTGGAGATGAAAAGGCAAAGCAACAGTAAGCTACAGCAGCACTGCATGCATCATGCATGCTAGCTGTGTCTCGTTAAGCGCTGTAGTCGTAACCAAGACAACTACATCAGCATTCAGGAGGAGTGACGCTTCCTGTTTCCTGTTTCAGTGAGTGATCCATCCTGCCTCCAAATCAACAGCCCTGCATACTGACCACTTTTATCTTGAACTACAGTTGTGTGAGCCAGAGTGTGTGTTTGTGTGTGTGTGTGTGTGTGTGTGTGTGTGTGTGTGTGTGTGTGTGTGTGTGTGTGTGTGTGTGTGTGTGTGTGTGTGTGTTTGTGTGTGTGTGTGTGTGTGTGTGTGCGTGTTTGTGTCTGTGTGTGCGTGTGTGTGCGTGTGTTTCAGTATCTCGTGTGATGAAGTGAGCTTTCCTCTGCAGCAGGGAAAAAAAGCGAGAGAGAGAATAAAATGTGAGAAAAAAGGAAAGAAAATCGAAATGGTTGAGAGAAGATCACCTCCATTGCAGGCTCCTTCTTCACTGCTCTGGACTTACATATAGTTTATGACACACACCATGCACATGCAAACACACACACACACACACACACACACACACACACACACACACACACACACTCAGTATCTCACAAGCACTATCTCAAACGTAGATGCAAACACACCCACACACAAAACACACGCATAGACAGTATCTCACATGCACATTCACGCACAAACTTACACAAACACACTCGCTTAACATGCACAAACGCTATCAGATACACACCAGGCATGCGTGCACAGCGCTGGTGTCCAGCTGTTCCATCGACAGGACAAGCAGCTGAGCATCCACCCTGATTGTTCGGTGACCAATCAAAAGCCATCCAGATTGTTCACTGACCAATCAAGGGCCACCAGACTGCTGCCAGGCTGCATCTTCCACCCACTGGCTTCAGATTCACCTGCACCTGTGGTTTTCTCCCACAGGGCTCGCTGTGTGTGTGTGTGTGTGTGTGTGTGTGCGTGTGTGTGTGTGTGTGTGTGTGTGTGTGTGTGTGTGTGTGTGTGTGTGTGTGTGTGTGTGTGTGTGTGTGTGTGTGTGTGTGTTGATGCGTACTTGAGTGGTGCCCGTGTGTGTGTAAAGGCAGGGGTGCATGTGGAGTTTGGACATGGTGGTCATCGGAGTGGAATGAGGAGCCAAGATTGAGATGTTTATTTTTTCTGATCGGAGAGGAGGGGGAGAAGAGGATAGGGGGTGAGAGGAGAGGGGGGGAGAGGAGGGAGATGAGAGGAGAGGGGAGGAGAGGGCTGAGACGAGGGGTTTGAATTGGACATGGGGGAGGAAGAGATGAGAGGAAAATACAGGAGATGTCAGGACAGGAGAGGAAAGGATAGGGAAGGAAATAAGGTGAAGATAAGAAGAGGAAAGGTCAGAGGGGGAGTGGAGGAGGAGCAAAGAAAGAAGGGGAAAAAGTGGAAGGCAGAAGGGGGGTAGAAGAGACGGTGAGCAGTGAGGAGAGGAGATGAGGAGAGATATGCGTTGTTTTGCTCCCCGTGTGAAGCCATCCAGCCGAGCCTCACCGCCACCATTTGCATTCATGACATTTCCCTGAGCTCACTGAAGCTCACGGTACGCTACTCTCCCACCTGCCTGCATGCATGCACAGCTGTGTGGGTACGTGTGGTTGTGTGCTTTGTGTACTAACCATTATGGTACAGTGTAAGGCAGATCCTTTTAATGTGTGGTCCACTTATTAGGACAATATTAATTCATTACCGTGTTCTATCGTGTTGTAATTAGGAGAACTTACTGTTAAAATTAGATTGTTTGGGAGTGTAGCTTACATCACATAGTTGTGGAGAGACTGTGAAGAGTTCCGGAGAGAGGTTGAGTGATTGAGAATGATGGAAGGTGATGAAAGGATGAAGAAAGAGATGCAGAAAGTTGGAAATAAGATGCTTATTCTTGAAAAAAAAAAAAGAAGAAATGGAGAAAGAGTGAGAAAACAGTGCACTAAAGTGCCTTGCCTGGTAGCTGAATCGTATCAGTGGGATAGTGTTTGTGTGTTTGTGTGCATGCGTGCGTGAGCTGTTGTGTGCAAGCATGTGTGCACATACCCACATGCGTCCAGGCCCCCCTGGACTCCATTAATCCTGAATCTAACAGACTCACTGCTGAGGCTGCCTTTGATCTGAGTCTCTCTCCTCTCCTCTCTCCTCTCTCCTATCTCTTCTCCCAGCACGCTGTCCTCTACTCTCCCTGTACTCATCTCTTTTCTCCTCTTTCTACTCCTTTTCCGTTCTCCTCCCATCGCTTCTCTCTTTTCTCTCCTCCATCGTCTCTCTTCTCCTCTCTTATATCCTCTCTCCCTCTGCTCTCTCGCTCCTCTTGTCTCTCTTCCCTCTCCTCCCTCCCCTTTCTCCTCTGATTTGCTCTCTCTCCCTCCACTGTCTTGTTCCTCTCATCTGTACTCCATATTCTCCCTCCTCGCTCTTCGCTTTCTCCTCTGATTTGCTCTCTCTCCTCTCCCTCCTCTCCTCTGCTCTCTCTCTGTTGAGGATGAGCCAGTTCTTCTGAGGTTTCCTCCTCCTCCTTCTCTGTTTCCTCGTTCCTTCAGGAATAGAATATCTGTTTGTTCTGTTGTCGCTGTGTTCATTCTGTGTCCCTCATCATATGTGTGTTTACCACGCAGGTGTGTTTTTCACCAGCTGTGTGATTTGTAATTTTACATCTCTGAGCTCGTATAATCTGGTCCTCATCCTCTGTAATCCCTCTGATCTGGGACCCTAATCTCCCAGCACCTTATAGATTTAGAACAGGCAGGGACTGTGGAGCTGTCTGTAGTTCATGTGTGATCCCATTGGTTGTCAAGACCACGTGATCCCCGGTGACGCGTTTCCTCTTCCTTTGTTCTGATCTTAAGGGGAACTAATTGGGTTCTTCTTCAATAACTAGGATTGCATCCCAATGCTTCGGCCCCCAATAGTATTGTGTTCTTAAATATATAAATACATATGAATATATATATATATATATATATATATATATATATATATATATATATATATATATATATATGCATAAAATAAATACTAAATACTTGTATTTTTTAATAATATATATGTACTTAGAACAGAGTCTACTAGCATCACAGTCTGTGGAGCAGATGGGGAGCCAAAGCCAGCGTGAATTAGAGAGCAAGATGGAAAAGGCTTTTCTGTTTGAAATCATTATCCCCCCCTGATGGGCCCACTAATAGAGCCTTATTGCATTTCCGTCAAAGACTTTTCTCTTAATCTAATCACACTTATGAACAAATGAGTGAGTTTCCAGCGTGCCCGCCATGCATTCGTCCACACCCCCCAGCTCATGAGCATGCGGCGTCTAGACAGCAAACCATGAGGAACGTCAATGCTAACTCAATGAAAAACAAGACTGGGATCAGGAGAGGAGAAGGAGGGCGAGGTCAGAGAAAAGGTTGAGATCGGAGAGGCGGAAGAGAAGGTGGCATACATCGGAGGGAGGAGGAGATAAGAGCGGAGGAGAATGCTTTCAGAGAAGAGAAGGTGTAGGTGATCAGGAAGGAGGTGCTCGTCGAGCCCAAAGAGGAGGAGGGAGGTAGACTGATGTCTGAATGGAGGGGAGGTGGCGATGCTTGAAGCGGTTAATCCATCCCTAGCCAGCTATGCAGCGAGGGAAGCCTTTAGATAGGGGAGGCGGTGTGGTCCCACCTCCTCCTACTCCACCTCCTCTGTCTAGACTGTGCTCGACAGCAGCCAGAACCCACAGGGGGGCCAGGCCATGGCTGGATCACAGCCGCCAGGGCAGAGTGGAAGGGGGTTCTGTTGTTTACACCTGGCCAGGGTTAACTCCCTCTCTCCATCTCTTGCCTCTCGTTCTCCATCTCTCCCTCCCCATCCCCATTAAAAAAAAAATATTAAGACTTATCTTTTTAAAAAATCCTTTTGCTAATTTCCCTTTTACTGTTTATGCATTATATGTTTCAACAACCCCTTTTTATTTTATTTTTTCTCTCTCTTAAACTCTGTAGCACTTTGGGATTTCTGAATGTAAAGTGCTCTACAAATTAAATATATGATTATTATTATCTCTCCCTCTTCCTCATTTCCTCTGCATCCCTCTCTCTTCCTCTCCCTCTCCAGATATAGCATGTTATTGTGATGATTTCCTCAAGCGTTCTTTTGTCTGAAGGTGTAGCTGTTAACACCCCTCCTCCTCATCTTCCTTCTTCCTGCGCGTCATCTGCTGTTTCCTCCATTGCAGTGCTACGTGTGTTTGTTCTTTAGTCAACTTTCTCTTCTAAATGAGCACGTCCTGTGTGTAGGGACCCCCATTGTGCCCCCTCTACCTGTATCGTATCATGTATGCCTACATGAGCTGTAAGAATGTGTGTGTGTGTGTGTGTGTGTGTGTGTGTGTCTGCATGTCTGCGTGTGTGCATTTGATTGTGTGTGTGTGTGTGTGTGTGTGTGTGTGTGTGTGTGTGTGTGTGTGTGTGTGTGTGTGTGTGTGTGTGTGTGTGTGTGTGTGTGTGTATGTTTGTGTATTTGGGTGTGAGCTTTGGAGGCACACAATTGGCTGTCTGAGGTTGGATGAGGGGCCATTTTGTCTTCCCGTGCTGTAAGCAGAGAGGTTTAGAGTTTAGGCTGGGATGGACGAGGAGGATTAAAGGAACTCCTAGAAAACAATGGAGCGCAGTGGATGCTCAACAACAGGGTGGAAAGAGGCTGTGATGAGGGAGTAAATCAGTTTTCATAATAATCCTGTGTCAATAATGACTGTTCAACGCTGCCTCAGCCTGCCTTGTTTCAGTCAGAGAGAGAGAGAGAGAGAATAGCGAGAGAGGTTCCGTGTTTGGTTGTGTGTGTGAGGAGCTCTCTGCTATTTGTTTACAGGACTGCTCTGAGTAAGTCACACTGAGACCTCCCATAGCCCCATAAACACACACGTACATCTATGCACACAAACACGCACACACACATGAAACAACATGCATGTGAACACAAAGCAACAATTAGCAATAAACACAAATAAAACAAACACACACATAAACACCCACACGTACAAATTAACACAAACACACATTAACAAACACACTAGTTGACAAAAATGTGTTAATAATAACACACAAGCATGCATAAATACAGTACATGCACACACACATTAACACACATAAAGAATGCCAGAAGAACCCCTACACACACTTAAAAACATAACCATTAACACAAACAGTATCACATAGGGTTTACGCAAATACAATTTAAACAGACAGCTTTTATTCATGGGAATAATAAGTGTTAGCACGCTTGGAGATGCTAGTGATCTCTCACATAAACCGGCACACGCACTAAGATATATATACACACACATGCACGCACACACAGTGTATTCTTCCAGCTAGGAGAGGCGAAGGAGGAGTGTATACTTCCAGGCTAGAGGAAGGAGGAAGGAGTGAATGGGAGCGTGGCTTTTGGAGCCCCATGTCCTAATTACAGCGGCTTAGACCGGCCAGGATTACACACAGATTGGCCACGCTTCTCGCCTCCACGTCTAATAGCGACGCTCTTCGCCCCCCTCCCCCAGTCTCCCTCCGTACCGCTCTCTATCTCTCCTTCTGTCTCTCCATCTCTCCTCTCCCTCTTTCTCCTTTCTTTCTGGTTCTCTCTCTGTCCCTTAATCTCTTCTTTCTCTTTGTTCCGCACTCGACCTCTTAATCTCTGTTTCTCTATATGTCCCTCCAATTTTCTCTCTCTCTCTGGATCTCTCTCTCTCTCTCTCTGGATCTCTCTCTCTCTCTCTCTCTCTCTCTCTCTCTCTCTCTCTCTCTCTCTCTCTCTCTCTCTCTCTCTCTCTCTCTCTCTCTCTCTCTCTCCCTCCCTTTCTCCGGACCTCTCAATGGCTCGCTTTCTCCTTCCATCTCTCTCTGTTCCTCTCGGTTTTCTGCTACCAATGCACCCTAAACCACATCAAAAAGACATAATGGGTGAGAGTTCATACAAGGTGTCTTCTAAAACCTAGTATGAGAGAACAGAGCAGAGAAGGAGAGAGAGGATATGTACTGAAGAACTGTCAAAGCTTGTGTGATTTGATGAACGGCGACCGCAGTATTTTCTAGTGGCTGAATTCGTCTTTTATGTCTCACCTTGTGCTATCTGCTGGAATCTTTCTAAGTAGCGCTGAGGGCTGAGCCAAAGCAAGGCCGTTCTTATCTGCGGCGACTTCACTGCTAAAGGAGAAGCACTTTACAACAGGGCTTCTCCTACGGTTCATCTCGGAAACCAAAAGACAATATCAGTTGGACCCAACCAAAAGCACACTAAGAATAGCGGGAGCATATCGGTGATCCTTTTGTAGAAATCAAAGGATCACCGTTTCAAAAGGGTGTCGCCCAGCATCGTCGGGAGTGGCGTGTGCTTTGTCAAGCTGCGACCCGTACTCCCGACCTGATCACAGTGCGTTTTTGGGTCCCGACCCGCAGATTAGGAAACAATGATGTAGATAAACGCGGAGACGTTGCGGTTGGAGGTTCTCTGAAGATCACAGCGCCGGCCGTCCCCCGCAGATAAACATCCCTCCGCGGCGTCTTCCATCCGCCGCGTTCTGTTTTCCCCTGTTTTGTTTGTCAGCGGCCCTCCGATTGTTGTCAGATAACAGAGGAATAGGGAGATCATCTTCCGCTGTGCTCACGTGTCAGCGCTGAGGTCGGCCTCAAGGTTGAACACGCTATTTACGGCGAGCTGAAGCCTCTGATAGATGAAATGAATAGCGGCCGGCACTCGGCTCTGCCCGGGCTCCCGTACGAATGATATACAACCCCACACAGGCTCACTATTCACACACACACACACACACACACACACACACACACACACACACACACACACACACACACACACACACATACAAAGGCAGGCACCCAAACTCACACAGGCAGGCACGCAAAAACACACTTACACATACGCATGCTCGCATGCACACACCCACACACACACACACGCATATACAAAAACCACCATAAACATTTACATATGCACACAGACGCCAACACGCACACACATACACACACACTTACACGCCTCTCGCACGTACATCCCCTCACACACACCCAAGTGGGAGGGGAACCAGCGGGAAAACATTTTTTAATGCACTGCATCTATTTGGTAAAGAACTGTGCACCCAAGCGAAAGACACACACATATGCAGACCCAAATACAAACATACATGCCATAGTATGCACTCACACACGTGTGTGATGAAAGCGCCCATCATCTAGTATTTCTCTTTGAGATAAATTGGGAAAGATTATCTTCTTGTTTCAACTGCTGCTAGTAACACACAAATACACGATGGTTGTTATTTCAATCTTTCGATATACAAGTTGCTCGGGTTGCCGTGATTACGACAATGAGCGAGATTTTAAAATGTGACTTAGATGTGAAGAACTGTTGTGAAAAACAATGTGAAAAACAGTTTATTTTCTATTTATTGCCGTAATGAAAATCAATGTCTTGGCGTTGAAACAAATCAGTAGAAAATAAACATAAACTAATCAATCTAAAATTGTATACTTTTTTTTATCGTGTATGCTTTGATATTGTTTGCAGAACAGTCGACCGTATTGTGTTTCGAATGCTGGGAATTAGTTTGTAGGGACGGCCCCAAGGGGCCAGACTATCTGCGGTCTCATCCCAAACTTACCGAGTCTCAGTAAAGAACTAATAAGGAAGCGCAGGGTTTCATGTTGGGAGTTCGAGACGGGAATAGCTGCAGCCGTGTCAACACGGCGACCAGGGGATGGGAAATAAAATTAGACTCACAGCGAACAAACAAGAATTCTGTGGAGGATTAGCATTAATATTCAGCAATAAAATGTGTGACGGTAAATCAGCAGCGAGCTTAACTTCTTTACCTACACAACGCTATCCTGACTCCTGGCTCAGGAACAAAAACCAGGGCTGCTGGCCTGTTTAACACAGCACTATCTTACATTTATCTAATACACTGTGTTGGCGGGGTGAGAGTGTGTGTGTGTGTGTTTGTGTGTGTGTGTGTGCGTGTGTGTGTGTGTGTATGCGTGGGTGTGTGTGTGTGTGTGTGTGTGTGTGTGTGTGTGTGTGTGTGTGTGTGTGTGTGTGTATGCGTGGGTGTGGGTGTGTGTGTGTGTGTGTGTGTGTGTGTGTGCGTTCACAGCATCACTCCTAGTGTGTGTTGGGCAGGCGTTCCACTCGTGTCACCTGACAACATGTTACTCTCTGGAGCGAGCAGACCAAATATTGGGTCGTCCTGATTGGCTGGGGACTCTGGGGGGTCTGGATCAGCTGGGGTTAGGTGGGGATTAATCCCTTCCACCTGACATGCACACACACACACTGCGGTCCCAGCAGGTGAACAGGTGCAGCGATGGTCTGTCACAGCTGCCGAATGAGAATCATCAGATGCCATTCCTCCGCGCCAACACACACACACACACTCCTTCCCAACGCAAATATACACACATACACACATATATACTCACCAACACTCCTGTCCAACACAAACACACATATACACACACACACACACACACACACACACACACACACACACACACACACACACACACACACACACACACTAACACTCCTGTCCAACACACACTCCTATCCAACACAAACACACACCCACATTCATTTCCAACACACACACACCTACATATATACACACTCACACGCTTTATAACCATAATGCGCTCAGCCGATTGCAAAATCCTATGCCGGGCCGTCCTGTCCTGAGAGGAACTGAGGCTGTGACATTTGGTTCAGCTCCCCGTCAGGTTAGCAGGGCCTTCTGTGAAACCTTTGATTTCCTCAGCTATCTGGGATGATTTCAGACGCAGCCTCGTATTTGCCGTCGCAGGGTCAATATGTGTAGTCCATTTAACGTCGTAGTTAATATGCACACTGAGGTTCTTAGCCCTACCTAACCCTCTCCACTGGAGCCCCTCTGATTTCAAGTGTGGTGTGAGGCCACCTTCGTTTCCTGGCAGGGTCCCCAATCCGCTCCTTTCTTTAGCAGGCATTCACACAGAGGTAATTGGCCCGAACCACAGCATCAGGCCTGCCACCTCCACCAGAGAGGACTTTATTGTGGTGCTGGAGCTGTGTTCGGCCCCACAGTTGTGTTGCGTTTAAAGAGTACAGCCGAGGGCTCAGCGCATAATCTTGCAGGGCCTCAGAGCTAAAGGTGAAGAGTCTGGTGGTACTGGCCAGCCTGGGTTGGACAATAGTGTTTACGGCTGGGCTCAACAGGGCCTTCTTCACCCAAGATTCTGTAGGTAGACAGTAGGTGAGGACAGTCTGATCTATTTTTGTATGTCTCTCTCTATCTCTCTTTATGCCGATATAATGCTGTGGCCTTAAAGATAGGCTGCTCTCAGGATTCCTTTTAACTCATTTTCTCTCAGGTTATTAGGGGGGTGGGGGGGCAGGGGTCCATCTTTGTGCTTTTCTCCAGGTAATTATATGCACACCTATGTGAAAATATATGGACGCAAAGTGAGCCAGTATGCTTTTAAAAAATAAAAGTTGTAATATTCACAACTTAAAGCTTGACTCTTAGCATTGCGTTTATAACGCTGGAGTAGAACACATCATTAGTCAAGTCAGAACACAGAAATCTCAGAATATTATGGAAACACACACACACACACAACCAATTGTTTTCAGAGGAAGGAAGTCGGACACAGGGTCAGAAAGATGGAAACCATTTGTATTTTTTGCAGAAAAAAATCTTTTTTGTTTTAGCTTCATTAGTTGATTCCGGAAGTTGTCTGTAATTGTCTTGGTGCAGCACTTATAGCGAGCTTTTCAGATTCATGTCCCTTCAAAATAGAACCTTTTATCACACCGGGTACAACAGTTAAGCTGAAGTTGTATCTTCTCCTGTCAGAGGTTTGAAAACACAAGACACCACTAATGTATTCAAACAAGATAGTTCATTTTTTAGATAATAGTAGATTCCAAAAGACTGTGGAACAAACACTAAAGCAGGTATTGTCAGAAGTTTAGTATTGGAATAAATAAAAGTAGTATTGCAATACATCTGAATAGTTTTGCAATACTGCAATGTAGTATTATGATACAGAAGCAGAGTATTGTGATGCATCATAGTACTATTGCGATAAATCTGCGTAGTATTGCAATATATGAGCCTAGCATTGCAGTACATGCGTGTAGTATTGCAATGGAGCGGTGTATTGTAGCGTTATGACGCGGTCCATCACCCAGACGCATCTCTCTCATCTCTTCAGAGAAAACACGCAGCCATACACCGCAGCTCCGAGGTAATTAAAGATTTTATCCATCACCTCGTCTCACAGATATCCGGTTTCCATCAGGGACGAGGCCAAGTGTGCAAACATCAGCAGAGCTTCCTTATGCAAAGCACACTTTATCTGACCACTCCCCCTGCAGACCCGGACGCTCTACACATGAAGCCAACCCTGCACCTCTTTACTCAATGCATGAGGAAACGCCTCACCAGTTTCCAGAGAAAACAAAGTAAACAACAGCACTATACAACACTAACATCCATCCCAACGGTTCACTCAGTGGTAATTATATTCATGTGACTGAGGGAGTCTTGGAAACAAATGATAAATACCCATAAATTCCCATTTTCTCTGATACTTTACTTTGCTATACTACTGAGTCTTTTAAGAGACAATTCTTTCCAAGGAAGGGAAGAGCATTAAGGAGCAGAAGTTTTATTGCATATTGCTTTGGTGTGTGTATATATATATATCTATCTTGGCTTTTGCAGAGTAAACTCAACAGTACAGTTCCCTCCTCACCAACTCTCTTCATGTCTCAACATTCTGGGGATGAAAGGCTGTCACTTTGTTTATTAGATTGTGTTGCTCCTGTTTAGAGATGCGATCCTTAGTCTGAGTTTAGCCGTCTAGCAGATCACAAGGAATCCCAGGCTACATGTCTCACGTCACTCCTCATGATCCTATAACTGATATCCTTAAGGAGGAAAAGTAGGTTGATGTCGTTTTAAAGACATCCGCTCCTGATGCTATGACTAAAGTTAGGAAGCTATCATGCAGCTTGTGTGTTTCTGATCGCATTCATTTTACCATTACAATTTTCCTTTTTTTTGTCATTTAGCAGACACTTTTTTCCAAAGCCACATTCAGTGAATTCAGGCACCTTTCATTAGGGAGCAGTTAGTGGTAAATATTGAGCTTCTTTCTCAAGGATGATTACAATTACTGTGGACATCGGGGCTGAAACCCAGAACCTTTATGCTTTGAGTCGAAAGCCGGTGACAGTCGCCACTAAAATGTTTATTTTGTTGTTAACATAGGAGATGTACTTTAAATGCACGCACATGTGCTATGTGTATAGAAGCACCAACAGTCTGTCAAAGTAACATATCTACAGTTTAAGCTGTAACACACAATTTCAGCTAAAGTGACATTTCCTGTGTGGTGCGAATGATTAATGTGTGTGTTTGCATTGTGTGACCAATACAGAGCAGTGTGTCTGATTGGATTACAGACTCTGAATGAGACCGTGTACAATAGACACATCACATTAGCTAATATCACGCCGTCGATTCCAGCAATCAATTTTTAGCTAGGAGTCACCCCTGCTGGCTAGGATACACCCCTACTAGCTAGGAGACACCCCTGCTGGCTAGGATACACCCCTGCTAGCTAGGAGACACCCCTGCTGGCTAGGAGACACCCCTGCTGGCTAGGAGACACCCCTGCTGGCTAGGAGACACCCCTGCTGGCTAGGAGACTGGTTTTTAATTAAAAAAACGTCAAATGGTTTACTTTTGTGAATTGGTAATGTAGATGCATGTTTTCATCGCCACTCCTTTGAATTGAATTTAATTGATGGAGCAGTAGAGAAAGATATAGAACTTGACATTTTTGGTACAGAGAGACAGCCATTCAAATCAAATTGAATGAGGGAGGATGACAAAGAACATGAAAGAGAGACTAAGAGAGATTAATGTTTGAGAGTTATATTCATAGAGTTGGCTGTGGAGGAGAAGAGCAGGAGAGAAGAGAGGTAGGACAAGAGGAGGAAAGCAGCCCAAGGTTGAACATGAATAATCTATGTGAGATTTCCTGCCTTTGTGGATTATTAATCTTTTAATATGCATCCTTTGAATGGAGCAATCACCTCACCAACATGGTGGGCATCAGGTCCCACCTCAATGTTTATGTCTGACATGCAAATCGGTGCCTGTGTTTGTGTGTGTTTATGCTTATCAGTGTCTGAGTGTGTGTGTGTTTGTGTGTGTGTGTGTGTGTGTGTGTTCATTTCTGTGTTGGTGTATAAGTGATTGTCTGTCGAGTCAGTCTGTGAGTGTTTTTGCAAGTCACTGTGTACATGTTTGTGTGTGAGAACAGTGACATTCTGGCAGGATCTATAGTTATCGACTTGCTGATGGATCGGTGTAATTCAGTGTCCTGGATACTTTGTGTACGTGTTTACGTTTTATTTCCACGCACATACACACAGACCCTCACACGCACACACACACACACACACACACACACACACACACACACACACACACACACACACACACACACACACACACACACACATATATGCTGCTTATTTATTAGTTTTACACAAAACTCAACTTGAGCAAACAGCAGACACATATCTTTGCACTACTAGTATGTGTTGGATTGAATCATATCTCACTCTATCTCTACCGCACACTTTCCATCCATCCCTCACTCTATCTACACCTCTCTGTATCTTCACTTCTCTCCGTACCCCTCTTTCATTCTCTTAATCTTGAGCTCTCTCTCGCCCAACCACTCCTTCTCAATCTCTCTCTCTCTCTCTCTCTCTCTCTCTCTCTAGCTCTAGCTCTCTCTCTCTCTCTCTCTCTCTCTCTCTCTCTCTCTCTCTCTCTCTCTCTCTCTCTCTCTCTCTCTCTCTCTCTCTCTCTGTCTCTCTCTGTCTCTCTCTGTCTCTCTCCAGATAGTTCTCGCTCTCTACTATCTACTCAAGTGTGTTGTGGTTTTGGTTGGGGGGTGGTACGGGTGTGTCCCCCCTAGCTGACCACCTCCTTCTCCATGTCCTCCTCCTCCTCCCTAACTTGGGAATGTCACCAGTGGCTCTTCAGTGTTATTCATTATGTGTTGAGTGTTAAGCTCCTCCTGCAGGCTTAGCGGGAGAGGGGGGGGGGGGGGGGGGGCTATGCACACAACTCCCCCACTAAACACACTCAAGCAAGAGCCCCATCTCCTCACCTCCTCCTCCTCCACTGGGTCAACCCCATCACAACAACATATCACCCTCCTCTCTCCTCCCCGATGTAACACTCACAATACACACGCACAGACTCTGACCGCTCACACACAGATGTACCACGTGTGCGTGCCAGCTATTCAAAGTGTGTGGAAACAGTCTGTGAAAGACTACCTATAGATTATGGTAATAATCACTTATGGTTCGCTATTTCTTATTGTGTAGGAATTACTTAACCTTTCTATGCGGAAACACCCACAAATTCACACACTGACACCAGCGTCTGTAGAAAACATGTGGGTTCAAAATGTTATGCATTCCTCCTGGTTCTTCTTGGAAGAAGGAATGTGGATTGTTTTGTGGTTGCAGAGATATCTTGACATTGAAGTATTTTGACGGTAAGTAGAGATGTAACTCTGTATTGTTATCATTCTCATGCTTCTCATATAGGATATATGACGGGCAGTCGGGCATGGTATCTGCTCGTAACTTAAGAAGTAGCACACCTACGTACATATTATGTATTGGGAATTTGGCAAAGCATCATTGGATTCATCTTACTTTGTATGTGTACGTGTGTATGTGTAATGACCTGTTGGTTGGCATTGCTGCTAAAGGGGAACTAGAACAACGTATTTAACTCCATGTCTTTCTTTTGTCTTTCTTCTCTTCGTATTGGCTCTCTTCTTTGCTTTTCTTTTATTCTCTCTGTGTCTCACTGTTATTGGGATCCACAACATCTATTCCAAGCTTTCCTCTGTAAATGTGTCTATTCAATTGGTTGCAACAGTAATGTAAAAGCAGGATTCAAGACACCGTTGGCGTGGCGTGTGTGTTTGAGTGTGTGCACGGGTGTGTGTGTGCGCGGATGTGCGTGTGTGATAGCCTATAGAGATGTCAGGCGTCATCCGTCGATCATTACAAACCGAGCGATGGAAGCAGGCGGATGGCTTCTGACAGCACGACGGCTTCAATCTGCGTCGTCTCCTGTCACCATGAAGCAATATTAACGTAGACAAATGAGTCCTGGGCTGGGGTGTAGTGCGGAAAACTACAGGGAAATACCCCCAGTAATCACAGTACACAAATGATGTCCATTTGGCTAGAGATTTGAGCAACGATGTAAAGGTACACACACAACCTCAATGCAATGCAACGGTCTATTCTAAAATGACTTCTAATAAGACTCTAATATAGCCAAATGTGGTATATTATACTAATGCGATACCAGATGCTGTATATTTTACGAATGCAACATACCATATCAAATAAGCTCAGATATGCCTTATTTATCCCAGATGGGAAAGGTATTGCTGGGTACACACTAGAAGATTATTTTCTAGTGTGATTTTTTTCAAATTCAGAAATCTTGAGAGTCCCCACACCTAATGATAGATTAAGATACATTTAACACTTTTTAGTTGTTCAGTCTGTGGAATGAAACGATTTTGCCATCACAGGATACTGCACACTAACCAATACCATTTCACAAATCTCGCTGAAAATGTTCAGTGGTATAAGCTGTTCCTCCTTTTCGAAGTACTTTTGCTTTTAGTGCCATGGCTTCTGTTATGATAGCCTGATGGATTGTTGGTATTCCGTTAAGTCAGCGTGGCTCCCGATTGGCTATGGCTTTCCCAAGTGACAATCGATTGCCTGCGTCCTCTGCTTTTGTCGGGGCTCCCCTCACACTACAGGATATCGGATAATAAAAATGTAACATGTTTACTAATTGCGATTTCGAAAAAAACCACACGATAATCAGGCAAAAATAATCGCTAGAACCATCAAGATTCTGGCTTTGCTGATCAGAGTCGGAAGGCGGCGTTTACCCAGCATTATAGAAAAATGTATGCAATAGAAAAAAAGGTAAATATATATATTTACCCAATTTATCTATATTGAAACAACTTAAACATTTGCACGGGATGTAAATGAATAACTGCATATTATATTGACACAGAGTACAAGGTCAAATATATCTCTTTACTAATAGAACTAACAAGCTCCAATGTGCTCGAGCTATAAAGTAGAAAAATAGCTATTACCCAGATAAGTGAGTGAGTTGTGTGCGTGAAGGCGTTCTTGATAAACCAAAGGCCTGTGCATGGCAGCGTGGGTTAGAAGGTTGTTTGAAGGTGTCGATGTACGTCAGTGTGTATAGTGCAGAACCCCACGTGGAGCCCATAAAGCAGGAGGCATCATCTGTCTCCGGGCGGAGCCCCACCTGGCATGTGAAGGAGGAGCGTTGCAGGGAAACACAAACGCTGAATTATGTTGTTGGCTCCAGATCTCCACCGCCTGTATGCTCCGTTCCACACACACACACGCACGCACGCACACACACGCACACGCACACACACACACACACACACACACACACACATACATACGCACGAGAGCATGCATGCATATATACACACACATACAAACGCACATACACAAGCACAAACATACGCATGCGCACACACAGATACACACACACACACAGGCATGCACACATGCCCACAGACACGCACGGACACACGCACAGATGCACACACACACGCTGTAATCAGCTCATCCCTGCAGGAGATCAAAGAAAAGCATACACACATGTGTGCATGTATGCATGAATACACACACACAGGCACAAATGCATAAACATGCACAAATAAACACACAAAGACGAACACAAATCAACACAAAATCAACACACACCCAGACATATGCGCACACATGAAAAGCAAAGAGGGGGGGGTATCTCTCTCTCTCTCTCTCTCTCTCTCTCTCTCTCTCTCTCTCTCTCTCTCTCTCTCTCTCTCTCTCTCTCTCTCTCTCTCTCTCTCGCTCTCTCTCTCTCTCTCCCTCTCTCTCTCTCTTTGTCTTTCTCTCTGTCTCTCTTTCGCTCTTTGTCTATGTCTCTCTCATTGTCTCTCTCTTCGTCTTATTCCCCCTTTCGCTCTGTCTATCTCTCTCTATCTCTCTCTCTCTATATCTATCTCTCTCTTTCTCTCTTGGAAAGCTTCAAAGCTTCCTCACATGAATTCATAAAGCTACTATAGTCGCCCTGATCAGAACTGCGAAACTCACACAATCACACACACAAGATTGCAACATGAGGTACAGTCACACATACAAGCACACACATACCTAGGGCCACACGTCTGTGTCCAAAGCTGTTCACCACCTGTGCCTTTGTGTGTGTGTGTGTGTGTGTGTGTGTGTGTGTGTGTGTGTGTGTGTGTGTGTGTGTGTGTGTGTGTGTGTGTGTGTGTGTGTGTGTGTGTGTGTGTGTGTGTGAGTGCAGCTCATATTGCGTTCACGGGATCTCTGCTCCACTCCACTCCACTCTCTGAGTCTCTGTATCTCCTTTGATCTTTTTATATATCGTTGTATCACTTTAACTCTTTATATCACAGCACATCTCTTTATACCACATTACGTCTCTTTATATCTCTTTGTATCTCTTGATATCTCTTTGTATCTCTTTGTATTTCTTCATGTACCTTTGTATCTCTTTATATCTCTTTGAACAGCATGACACCTCCCCATAAGTCACTCCTCACCTCCTGGCACCAACTCCTCTACCAGCCTCTCTCTTCTCATACCCTCTGTCATGCTCCCGTTGGCACGTTCCCATTCTACCTCTCTCTCTCTCTCTCTCTCTCTCTCTCTCTCTCTCTCTCTCTCTCTCTCTCTCTCTCTCTCTCTCTCTCTCTCTCTCTCTCTCTCTCTCTCTCTCTCTCTCTCTCTCTCTCTCTCGGTCATTCTCTTTCTGGCAACCTTCTCACTTTCTGTGATGCAAATTTAAATTTGGATTCAAGAAGCTTCATTGACAGGAAGGTGTCAACAACCGTTTTTTTTTACCTATTTATATATATATATATATATACATTATTCATAAACACAGCAATTTCAAAAACTGAAAATAAACAATCAAAAGCACTCAACTGAGGCTGTGTAGGATGATTGTGTTAACATTGCACTGACTTTCGTCAATCCAACACTGATGGGTAATTGTCTCTCTCTCCCCTCTCTCCCCTCTCTCTCCCAGCAGACGAGGACTGTGTGAATTGTACGGAGGAGTGCCGGGTGCTAGGTCACTCGGACCGCTGCTGGATGCCCCAGTTCCCAGCGGGGGGTCCGCAGGCAGAGGGAGGCGACTACCGCACTAACGTGTTTGTCCCAGCGGGGATGGAGGCGGCGCCCGAGGCCGACTCCTACGAGACGGTCAACCCCAACGGCAAGAAGACCTTCTGCACCTTCGGCAAGGAGCGGCGCGACCACACCATCCTGGTGGCCAACGTCAAGCCCTACCTGAAGGCCAAGCGGGCCCTCAGCCCCCTCCTGCAGGAGTCCTCCTCCGCCCCGGGGAGCCCCACCAAGGGCTGCTCCTCCTCTTCCACCGCCTCCCCCTCCTGCGCCATCGTCAAGAGCCCGGCGGACGGGGCGGAGGGCAAGCCAGCCCCGCCCCCCTGCTCCTCCGGCCACTACGGCCCCCCCGACGGCCAGAACCTGTCCCCCGCTAAGCCGGCGCGGGACCAGGGAGCCTACCCCCCATCCTGCGACCCCGTGGCCAAGGTGCTCGCCGAGGCCCGGTCTCGGATCAGCCAGGGGGCGGAGCCAGAGAGGGGTCGCGACCCCGCGGACCCTGAGCCGACGGCCCGGGACATAGACCAGCTGCTGCAGGACTGCAGAGGCGGTGAGGCCGGGGGTATGCTCAGGAAGTGACACCACGGCCCGCCACACATAGGGGGGGGGGGGGGAGGCGTGAGTAAATAAATGTGGAATCTCTTGCCAAAAGATGCCGGGATGTTTGGCGTTAAGTTGACTCCTGATCTTCTGGTTCTGAGCGGGAGGTGGTTGGACAACAAGCTTATGTTGATATTGTGAATTTTGTTGCACAAAGGTTGGAAGTGCGAACTCCAAACCAACAACATGAACAGATAACTGCGAACAATGCTGATGACTTTCTAAACTATTTTTTTGGATTCTTTAACACGGGAGGATTATGCTTCCGCAACCGCCCAGCTTTTATCTAAGTGCCCGCCAACATTCATCTGTGTGTTGTTCCATCGTCTCCTGTAAAGCGCTCATATCCACACGTGTGTGTGTGTGTGTGTGTGTGTGTGTGTGTGTGTGTGTGTCGTTGGACTTGTGGAAGTGTTTTCAGCCAGCAGCCTCGAGGGACTATGACCCTTTACGGTCAAACCTGACAATCGGTGGAGGGACGCAGTCGACACACACGCTAAAGACACGCGCATCTGGGACTGTAATATTGGTGTTTAACGTGTTAAAGCTATTGTATCAGAAAGAAAAAAAAAATTGGTTCTTCTAGGGGAGTTCTTGTCAGGGATAAGAGGGTGAAGGGACTGAAGGACTGAAGAGGAGAATAATATTCTGTGTAAAACCATCTTTCACTCATTTATATCCTTGTGCTGTTATCCACGCTCGCTATTTATACACTCTGGTATAGCTGTGCACACAAACAAAGATACACACACTTATATGCGCAGACACATGCACACAAAGTTGTGTAGCTGTTCACACAAATACTCTGACGGTTGCATATACTGATAAACATAAACATGCACATACACACAGACACACACGCATACGCATACACTTAAACACACATGAACATGTACTTACACACAGACACACACGCACACACATACACTTTAACACACATGAACACACATGCACTACACAAATACACATGTTCTAATGCAGGCAGAGCCACGCCCCCAGCTCGTCATGTGTGTGATTGTCTTCAGCCGTTCACCACCAATCTCTCCACTAATCTCACTGCTGCTCTTTCTACCGATCCCTGTACCGATCTCCCTACCTATTACTACCAATCTCTCTACTGATCTCTCTACAGATATCTTTACAGATGTTTCTACCGATATCTCTACCTGTCTCTCTACTGTTCTCTCTACCCATCTCTTAAACCAATCTCTTTATCAATCTCTTGCTCTCTCAGTCTCTACCTTTCTACTGATTCATCGTGCGCAGTGACGGTTCATGTGTCTGACTCAGCCTATAGGCTTTCACAATCTTGTATAAAAAGGGACATTTTTCCTCCTCAACTGTGAAAACACATATCTATATGATCATTTAGATTGATATATGTATGATTTCATGTATAGCGTCAAGATTATAGCAACATATTTATACATTTTGCTAAGGAAAAAAAGGAAGAGGATAAATCGGAGCGTGTCCTGGAGGTGAATGGTTATTTATTGTACATTGCGAAGGACACTGCCATCGAAAAACACCTGAATATGAAAAAATGTCCCTTCACATTATCACAAAGCATATAATCATTCAGTGTGTAAATGTTCCCAATCTAAATGTGTTTACATAAAAAAAATGACATATTTTTATTGATTTTACTGCAATTTCTGTGCATTTGAGCCAAATCGTGATGTGTACAAAAGCTATATTGTGTATTTTATTAAATTAATATATAGTTGTGTTGCAATATACATTGGCTTATATTGTATTTTGGCAAAGGTTGCCTTAGTAGCCGTCGAACTCTGTGAGTTTGCTTTAGTCCGGGTTCCTGGCAGTTTTCCCCCTTCCTACTCCTTTCCTCCTTCTCCTCTGCCTGTCGCGGGCTATAATGCTCAAAACCTGAAAACCTGCAAGTCCAAAAACACAGTCGCTGTTCAATCCTTAATCTGCTCTCCCAGAACACAACCCAACTAACGAGGACAAAGACAGCAACGGCCACCACAACAACACTTCTTCAAGTATTTTCTACGGAGCAGGGTTTTACCGGGCAGCTATCTTTCTTTAATGACGACTACTACCAGTACTGTGTGTGTTTTGTGTTTATTTTCCTTTGTTTCCACACATAAAGAAAAGGAGGAGAAACGTACCACTGCCTTACCGTGTGTGCAGAGAGCTTGTTGTGTCTGTGGAGCTTGTGAACGCTTTCAAAGCCCTGGTCTGCCACAATGTGCATTTTATATTCCTGACAAAACAAAAAAACGAAACAGGTGTCCATGTTGTCTATGTATGTATATCCTTCACAACGTTTAAAACTCCTGACTTTTACGGAGAGATTTGACACAAAAATAACTCTGGAATCTGTTTTGGTAAACCGTTTCTGTGAATCATGATTCCACACATTCTCTCACTTTGTTGAGCTCAATATAAATATTTATTTTTAATATTCTGACACATTTTTCGGGCCGCCCTCTGAAACAACAATAAGGGGATTTGTCTTACCTTCACGGATAATAATGTAGGTGTATCCATGGGATGTAAGATATACTATATGTGTATTCATATATATATATATATTAGAGCTGTCAGTTAAACGCGTTATTAACGGCGTTAACGCAAACCAAATTTAACGGCGTCAAAAAATGTAACGCGCGATTAACGCAATTTTTTTTTCTTTGCCTCAAAACAAAGAAGCAGTAGCCTGACTGCTATGTTCAAATGACATTTGTTCAATGCAGTCGTTTAATTGCACTATAGGCTCTTTTTTTGTATCATCCTGTTTTGATCAGTATATGCCAATGTTGTTATCAATAAAAAATCATTTGCACAAGGCAAGCCGATGCACTTCACCATGTTGATAAGAGAATTAAAATGAGAAGAATTATGGGACAAAAAAATCAAGGGATATTTAGCATAGAAAAATAATTTGCGATTAATCGTGAGTTAACTATGACATTAATGCGATTAATCACGATTAAATATTTTAATCGCTTGACAGCTCTAATATATATATATATGTGCATACCGTATATACGTCCATATGGGCCTTGGAAAGTGAAATATCAGCCCAGAGTGGCGCCATCCACTTGTCAGTGGTTGCCGGTGTATTGATTCTGTGCGTTGGGGGGGGGGGGGTTGGCCGTAGGGGAAACATAAACCTCACATTCTCGACTAAAACACATCTCATAGTGCAGCTCTCATATCCTGCCTGCTCTCTCATCCGTGCGCCTGAAACGGCGTGCTTTCGACAGACGCTCGAACGCCGGGATACTTTGGATAATAAAGGCAGGGTAGAAGGGGACTTCACAGCAACTGAATCAACCGCTCTGTGTTCTGTACACGGAGCCATGCAGCCATAGATAGACAGCAGACGGGCTTTCTAAACCCTGTGCTTTAATAGCACACAGCACGGCAACTCTGTCATCTCAGTCTTCTTCCTCGCCTCACGCCATTTTACTATTTTCACCACTATTTCCCTCCGTCCCGGCTCTGGAGACGGGAAGAAACAGTTTATTTTGCGTCCTCCTCCCTGACTGGCTGGCTGGCTGGTGTGGGCTCTGTGTGTGGCGTCAGGGTATGTTTTAGAGAGGCTGGAGGGCCGAACCAGCCGCAGAATAACATGTTTGTGTTCATTTCTAAATTAGATTTTTTTTTTTTTTCTCTGCTGTCTCTCCAACAGCCGGAGACGTGAGGCGCTTGACATTCTGCTGGCAGACAGCAACACGTAATGAAAGAGAACGTACGTCCCTGTACGCGCATAGACACTCACAGAGAGCTGCCAGCCACACATACCCGACACAGACACACCCATATACCTCGATACATTCACCCACATACTCACACGCACACATACACAACTGAATGCACAAGCACACACATACACAAGACACCTATGGACATGCGTATAAACACAAACGCACACACATTGCTGCAGACAGACAGACGCACACACACCTGCATATTTACACTCATACACAACCACACATACACACACTCCTTCAGGAAACCTTGAAGCCCACACACAAAAACCAGCAATCCAGACGATGCATTCTCCAACACACACACACACACACACACACACCCACACAGTGAGTCAGGTGTCTGGGAGGTTCATGCGTGTGTCCCATCAGGTTATCCGTGTGTTGTTTGAGTTAGCAGGCATCGAGGAGGGGTGAACCGCTGATTCCTATCGCAATGCCAACGCAGGCTCATGTGTTCATACCTTCTGTGGGTTTGTCTGTCTGTAAATCGATCCCCTCAAACCCTGAGCCATCCCCTCGTCGATCCGTCCACCCCATAATCAGTCCATCTGTACTCTGTGGGACATCATCAGAGAGGTGTTGGACTGTACAGGCACACCCCAATACCTTGGGTTTCAACCCGGCAACCCAGCACACAATGAGCCATTTCCCTGAAGTGGAAGGTATTCAACTTCTCTCTCTGGTTCTCTTCTGTCTCCTTCCCTCCCTTGATCTCTCTTTTTTCACTCAACTTCCCTCTCCCTCAATCCCTCCCCATTTCCCCCCCTCTCTCTCTCTCTCTCTCTCTCTCTCTCTCTCTCTCTCTCTCTCTCTCTCTCTCTCTCTCTCTCTCTCTCCCCTCTCCCTCTCCCTCTCCCTCTCTTTCTCCCTCCCTCCCTCTCCCCAGCCCAACCTCTTGTCCCCATCCCCTCCTCTATCCATCTCCCTCCCCCTATCTCTCTTCCTCCCTTTCTTTCTACCCCCACCCTCCCTTGCTCTGACTCCCACATCCTCCCCTCCTCCCAACCCACCCCAGCCTCTAGTCCGTCAACAGCCCCCCTGGCCTGCTGAGGTCAGCAGTGTGCTGGCTAGCAGACATGATGCAGGCTCTCTCTCATTATTCTGTAATTACAGGCTGGAGGATCGGTCCAGGCTGTATTCCAGATCGCAGTATTTCTGGACACTTCACACTTGATTTTTACCAAGTGATTAAAAAAGAGGCTTGTTGTCCCCCCCCTCCTCCGTCTCCTTCACCTCTTCCTCCCATCTTGTCCTCCTCTCCTTCCCTCTCCCCTCCTTCTCATCCCTCCCTCCCCTCCAATGCCCCTTCTCTCTTATGCTCCTCCCCTATTCTCCCATTGTTGATGCAACCGCTGTCGGAGTCAGAAAGGCAGTCTGTGATTCACCGGCCCAATAACAACACACCGTAATGCCATCTTTTTTATTTGAAACAAGCATCTGATGTTTGTTATCTTCTGGTTCTCCCATCCCTCCTCCTTCTCCTCGCCAGCCCTATATGGCTTGGTTGTCAGGGTTGACTGGCTCAGCTGGTGAAAAAAAAGAGCAGGAACATTCATTTTGTGTGGACTATTTCAACTGCTATTGTCTAAAGCTGTGTTCATTGTGATCTATCTGGAAAAAAATGATGAAATGACTAAATAAAAACATGCTATTACTAATAGTGATTAATTCCTTGTTTTCATTCGGAATTGGTGTTCTTTCCCTGTCTAATTGGATTTCTGTATTTACTTCTGTTTTTTTATTCGCCTGGTTGAAGAGAAATAAACATTTGCAAACACATGTGTCCTTCCCCCACACACACACTCCAACACACAAACCTCAAAGACAGACACGCGCTCTTTAAAGTTTAGCTTTGGGCGAGTGATTCCCAATTCATCTCATTAGTTCAAACTATGCAGCTTGCGCCTCAAGAGGCGAACCAAACAGTTTGAGATAATGTGTGCTAATAGCAGCAAGATGAGATGACAGATCTCTCTGTGTGTTGTCTTACTTAGTGTCTCATCAGCTGGTGGTCTACACAGGAACGTGTGTTTGTCTTTGTTTTCCCTGTTAGCTTATAGTTAGCCGTCTGGGACTGTTTGAGAGGAAACAGAACAGAAGAGATTATGGTAGGGTCGGTCGGAGATCAGGAGATTTAAATGTTGTTGGGTACTCTGTTCTGAGGGTGTCCATGTAGAAAACCAACCAGTAAGGTGTCCAACTCCAGGAGGAATACCCTTTTTTAGGTACTTTACTTGTCAGAACAATTTGTCCATATGAATATAGATTTAAAAGGCACATTATGCAAGATGTATGATTTCAAGCAAGCCCATTTACATTTACATTCAAACCATTTAGCAGACGTTTTAATCCAAAGCGTTTACAACCAATCATACACACATTCACGGCGGAGTCAACCATTCAAGGCGACAGCCAGGTCGCCGAGAGCTCAGGCCTTGTTAAAAAATAAAAAAATAATCCTCCCCATATTCTCTCGAAACCCCATCCAATAAAATGTAGGCCTTTCCGGATCTTTTACCTGGATACGTGTAGCCTTAAAGTTGGTGTTTCCATGGCGGAGTGTGTTAAAGAGTCAATACTTTGCATGTTGTACCTTTAAATTATGCAAATAAAACAAAATCCAATGTTGTAGAGGCCTAGCGATTATAACCTAAAACATTTTGATTATATTCATGGAATGGAGATCCAAATGAGATTTAGCAGCAAAGAAATACATGTATATGGTAATTATATTGTAAGTAAGGGATAATGTACAGCATGATGGCTCTGCCATACAGAAATATCAGACCACTGAATCCCGTAATTGACCAATTGACCAACTCTAAAAGGTTCCTAAAGAATTCAAGCTTTTCCATCATAAAAACAAAAATACCTGTCGAGATAACGCTTCCATGATTCCAATGGAATCATTGGTAATACTAAATTCCAATTTAGTATTTCATTGCAGTTTTATCTATACAGGTATGAAGAGATAAATACATTAAGTCAATACCAAAGTGAAAGTGAGGCATTTAGCAGAGGCTTACATCCAAAGCGACTTAAAACGGTTAATGCATACATTCACACACCAACAGCGGAGTCAACCATGGAGCAATTATTGTTGGGTGTCTTGCTCAGGGACACCTCTACACTCAGCTAGGAGGAGCCGGAGATGGAACTAGCAATCATCCGGTTGCAAGCCAACCCTCTCTACCTCCTGAGCTAAGACGTTTGTCACTGTACACACTGGCGACCTCTCTGGACGGATTTATCCATGAGAGAGACGTTTTTCCTATGCATCACTATCAATATCATCATGTTCTCATCATTAAACCGTAGCATAAAAACCCTTTACTAAAATAAGCATATATCATAAAACTGTATGAATGTAGGCCCTATGTATAAAAACGTAAAACCACTCATTTTTATGTTGACTTTGAATTTAAGGGGTGATGAACCAAAATTGGAGGTCCCTATATGTAAAAAATAAATAAAAGAACAGCCTGGCAGTCACATCAAACAATAGCCCGGCAGATTTCTTTAAAAAATATGGAACTGGGATCGTTTTTTTGCTTAGAAACATACGTTTTCTAATTTTGATGTGTTTTCAGTTCATTACTATGAGTGAAAGCATTGTGTTTGTCCACAGAATCCCCCAGGCAGTCGGTACTTAAAAAAAGCTGGCGTACGGTCGTCTCCTAAAGGCCACAAACATTCATTAGCATGTGGCAGAGCCTTGCTTCCCAAAATCTTCTGATGCTCAAGTACTTCCTAATCCGAGTAAACCACACAAGCTTCAAGCTCCAACTGCAACTTGGAAAAAACTTTAACATTATTTTATGTTAAATATATTACAATTACAAACATAGAGAATATGTCTCTGCTCTAAATGATTCACACATCATTAATAATGATGAGTACACATGGCTTAGTCATACACATGTTTCATGTAACACATTGCATTGACATTCTCTGACATGTTTTTTTTCCTCACTATTAATTCATAAGATCATATCCCTGATATCAATCTGGTATGATTCACCATGATCATGGGAATAATACATTATGCCGCGACGCAACACCGTGACGGAAAGATCTGGAACGGAAGGCATTGAGGGGGAGAGAACAGCCAGCTAGCGCGATAATAATCAGCCCCCCCTCCCCACACACCCCACACACAAAACCTCCTCCTCCCTTCTCCTCCACCTCTATCCTTCTTTTCTTCCCCCTACCTCCCTTTTCTCCACATTCTCCTCATCCTCCACCTTCTGTTCATCCTCCACCTTCTACTCATCCTCCTCTTCCCCCTACCTCCACTTCCTCCACCTTCTCCTCACACTTCTCTCCTCCCCGTCGTCCTCCACCCCCCTGCGCTGCACTGTTTCTTCTTCCTCCACCTCCTCCTCCTCCTTTCTCCTCCTCATGGCTCCTTTTCCTCTTCTTCCTCTATCCCCCTCCTCCCCTTCCTTCTCTAGTTGGATTAGATATTTAGTCTCAGGGGCAAGTGAGACTGAGATTGTATCTTTAGATTAGACATTGCTAGTGGGTTGCATTTTGTGTTTTAATCAAAGGCTGTGATGAAGATGAGTGTGGTAATAGGATGTAATGAAGAGCGGGTTGAGAGCTCCCGGCAACCAGAGCTGTGAAACACCTGTTTCTGCTCTACTCTATTGTCAGGACAACAAGGACACTTATCTCTGAGCGTCTCTGAGGAATTAGCACATTAAGATATGGTGCTGGCTGCTATTGTGTGTCACTGCGTTGGTTAGGGTGCAAATCTGCATTTTTACTGGGCGCTTGTGTGTCTGTTCTTGCGTCATTGTGTTGTAACCCAATCAATTAACAGAGTTCCATTAATTAGCTTGACAAGTAGATTCTGTCTCTTTTAGTCAGCCACTCCCCTAAGACTCACCAATAAGGGAGAGGAAGATAAACACTTGTTTTAAGGCGTTTGAAGGCAGATTTAGTTCAAGAGCAGCCTTCAAACACAAGGCTATTCATAGTGCTTTACACAGGCAGGAATCACATTTTAAAACATTAAAAGGACAATCATTAAAGAAAATATGAGATTTGAGACAATGACTGTTAAGAAAATAGGAAATAAAAGAATAACAATTGAAAGAGAATAAAATATATTCCAGGTGAGAGGTGCGGAGCATGGTTGCTCATAATGTTCTGCCAATCTCTTTGATTGCTGTTTACGTGCGTGTGAATGTAAGCGAATCTCGAGCACAACTCTTATATTTTCAGATACTGAAGACTTTCACTAGCATTACCAGACAATCGCTCCGGTGTTATCAGTTCTGTCTTCTCACTCACCTTTACATCTTTTCAGGTTTTTTTTTTATCTTGTTTGCATTGTGCAGAGTTGTACACTGAGATCTATTGTTCAATTGAAAATCTTAAGACTAACCTGTTGTATTGCTGTTGTACTGTATGCCTACATGTGATGCAAGGCACGATTTGCCGGGGGAATGTGTGGGATTTCCCCCTTCCTGATCTATTTATACTAGCCTGGCATTGCAGGACGAATTGCAAACTTCAGTTAGTCTGGAAGCTGTCAGTTCGTTTTCAATTTCCAATGGGTGTCCCCGAAGGGTGCAGAGCGACAAAAATCCCTCTGGACGCAATTGGATAGGCTTAAAACCAATCATACAAGAAAACGGGTGACGCAGCCCTGAGTGACAACACATATTTCTTCTAAAAAAAAAGTGCAGTTGTCTGTTATTTTTTTGGTGAAATTATGTGTCCAGTTTGTTTAGTATTCTCTCAAAAGCGTGATCAACAGTTCATCAGCAACTGAAGCCAACTCTGTTGTTGTTGAACTGCCTCTACGGAGCAGCAACACCGTCATCGTATTGAACCCAACTCATATTAGATAAATGGTTGTGATTGGTCGGTCTATTTCGTAGTGGGCAACAATAAAATTGTATTGGACAGACCGTATCTCTGCCTCTGCAGATTTATCATTATCCCCAAAATGTATCAAAGAGATCAATGCTACTTAAAGAATAGAGTTTATCAAGTATTTTAAGCTAAGTAAAGCGCTATAACGTGAACCGTGCGATGGAACGAAAAGTCGGTTATGGAACACCCACTAACGCATTCGTGGGACAATAGATGACATAATTTCCGGATTTTATTCAATTGAATATTGTTGTTCATGAATAAGTGTTTTGGCATGCATGGCCGAGTATCACTATCAGTTGTTTTGGAAGGGGAATCTTTTCTTGTATTTTTTGTTTTGTTGTGTTTCTGTTGTGCGCCATACAAATATGGGGCGAGGCTACTTGATGAGTTAATTAGGAAAATATTTATATATTTATGCAAATGCAGTCAAGAAGTTGAAATTCTGAAATTTGTGATGTGTTTTCATGGATAAAAATGGTTCAAAACATCTCCTCAGTGTTTTTTCACAAATCACACCCCTGCATAAATGTATTCAGTCACACTCTCCTCTCTCCATTAGCTTTCTCTCTCTCTCTCACTCTCTCTCTCTCTCTCTCTCTCTCTCTCTCTCTCTCTCTCTCTCTCTCTCTCTCTCTCTCTCTCTCTCTCTGTCTCTCTCTCTCTCTCTCTCCCCCTCTCTCTCTCTCTCTCTCCCCCTCTCTCCATCCCTCACTAGCTCTCTCTGTCCTCTCTATCCCTTTCTATATAGCTCTCTCTTCCTGTCTCTATTCCTCCCCCTCCTTGCTCTCTTCTCTCTCGCCTTGGTCTCACTTCTCTTTCCTTTTTTCCCTCTGTGTTCAGGGACTTTTTCAAGGGCTTCTTAGGTGGTGTCGTGCATGTTGGCCTGTGAAGCCCTTTGAAACTGGAACTGTGATTAAGGACCGTAGAAATAACATTGACTCAATGTGATATTTGGAGATCATGTTTAGGCTTTAAAGGTTTAAACCATCAAGGCTGAGTTGATGATCACTTTAGTAGCTGCTGTCATCCCTGGCAAGAAATCCAAGCTATTCAATAACAAACCGAAACCATTTGGTTGTACATAAATGTGTGCATAAACATTGTTCTAATTTCTACAAAGGAATAAAGAGGTTGTACAGAACATGGATAATTGTCTTGAACTTTATATTATAATTAGCATGTGCACATGTACGTATTATAAGTGCTCTGTTTAGAAGATACAACTTTTATTGAGATCAAGTGCATTACACATCCGAAAAACAAGAGGAATTACTCTCGAGGTTTTATGTTCATATTTCTGGCTTATTTTTGCTTGCTGTTTCTCATTGGCTCAAGTCATTCTGCCGCTTTAGTGAGTGAGCAGTGAATTTCAACCAATCGGAAACCGTTATTCAACTATTCTCCTGTGGTTTGCTGTTAGTCTTTGATTTCTCTTCAAAGAGATTTTTACTCAGGCCAATGTGTAAAACACTTTGTTCCTCTTCTCCTTCCCTCCTCTCTGCTCCCCCTCCATCAGAGTGCTATGCACATCTTCTCCCACCCTCTCTCTCTGTCTCTCTTTTGCTCTCTCCCTTCTAACCTTTACCATCCCCTCCCCTTTGTCTATCCTCTCATCTGCTTTACTCACCAATTCTCTCTCCTTTCCTCTACTATCTCTCTTCTTCCCTCTCATCTCCTCTACTCCGACCTCTCTCTTTCTCTCTCTCTCTCTCTCTCTCTCTCTCTCTCTCTCTCTCTCTCTCTCTCTCTCTCTCTCTCTTTCTCTCCCTCTTCTCTGTATCACTCTCTGTCTCTCTCTCTGTCTCTCTCTCTCTCTCTCTGTCTCTCTCTCTCTCTTTCTCTCCCTCTTCTCTGTATCACTCTCTCCCTCTTCTCTGTATCACTCTCTCTCTCTCTCTCTCTCTCTCTCTCTCTCTCTCTCTCTCTCTCTCTCTCTCTCTCTCTCTCGCTCTCTCTCTCTCTCTTTCTCTCCCTCTTCTCTGTATCTCTCTCTCTCTCTCTCTCTCTCTCTCTCTCTCTCTCTCTCCCTCTTCTCTGTATCACTCTCTCTCTCTCTCTCTCTCTCTCTCTCTCTCTCTCTCTCTCTCTCTCTCTCTCTCTCTCTCTCTCTCTCTCTCTTCTACCCTATTTGCCTCCCTCTCTCCCTCCTACCCCCCTCTCCTCCTCCTCCCTGGATATAACAGATGGATTCATAACGACTTGGTATCTGGAGTCAAATCATCCAGTAATTACCCTTAACGTGTCTCAATCTCATTCATTGATACATTTGTGATATAACATAAATATTTCAATCTTACATTTTCGAAAAATCCGGTGCAAATGAAAGCTGATCTTGGTTTTTAACTTTAATCCAGGAAAAATAACATCAATCCATTCCGGACATTCTAATGGCAACTGTCTGGCATGATTGATTACTCTATTAATGTGTCAGATGAACAGCCACAGTCATCGTGTTTTAACATATTACTCTTTCTAGTATTTTGGAACAACTTACTCAACCTTTGTTTCTGCTATGTTCTGAACAAGCATTATCTGTCTGTGCGTTGATTCGGCACCCTCATAACTACCTCCCCTGTGCTCCTTCTCAGGGCTCCTCCTCTGGGTTTGGGGGGGGGGGTCCTTGTACTTGCAGATAAGCTAAATGAACTGGTTATTAATCATGCTTAGGGAATCCTATTGTGACAGCAGCAAATTGCAGACAAATGTCCATACATATGGAAAAGATAAGTCCATATACAATATAAATGGATGTATGTATGTACATATACATATATATATATATACTGTGTGTATTTATATATATATATATATAGTATGTATACTATACATATATATATATATATATATATATATATATATATAATATATATATATACATATATATATAGATATAGATATATATATATATATATATATATATATATATATTATATATATATATATATATATATATATATATATATATAATATATCTATACATATATATATATATAGATAGTATATGGTTGGCTTTAGTAGTTCAGACAATATTAGATTAGAATAAAAAACATGAATTTAGAGAGATACTGCTGTTATATAATTTGGGCTTGTAAAGCCCTGTGAAACTGTGGCTGTGATTAAAGTCTGCGCTAATAAAACCTGACGTGACTTGACTTTATGGCCAAGGAGGGAGCTCCATGACGCAGCAGTTAGACCCACTCAGCGGAGTCTACCCGGCGCAGGGAGAGAGCATCATTTAAGGGTGCGATGAGTGTGCCTGTAGCCACTTCTGGAGAGGACATATCAGATGTTGGAGGAGGAGATGGTCGATGCTATAATGCGCCAGCGATAGCAACAGGATGTGATTGAGATGGAACAGGAAGGTCAATACGGGAGTAATAGAATATGACCTTGTAGTCAAACACACGGGTAGGGAAGGCTGGCTCCCCTCGCTGTAAGAGGGGGCCGTATTGATCAGCTCTCTCCCATCAATTAGATATGCTCTCATTGCCTGGGATACAGATATCACCATGGCAACGGGATAGCGTATACCGGCGTATTTTAGAGCATTTTACAGTTTTTTATTCCCATGAAATAGAATGAAGGGGTCCAAATATGGTGGTTGTCCTCTCGTAGGAAACAGCTTGGAGCAGGAGGCTGGAGTGTAGTCCTGGGAGGCAGTCTCTCAGAGCAGTTTGCCGGGTAATAGAGAATAATAAACAGCATGTGGACAGCAGTGACCTACTGTTACACAAGACGCGAGTACGCCCACACACACACACACACACGCACACACACACTGACACCAACAAACAATATGTCCTTGTAATAAGAATGGTACATTTTGGATTCATCCCGAATACCTTCGTTCTAAGATACTGGATTTATTCGCCCTCTCTCTCTCTGTCTCTCTCTCTCTTTCTCTCTCTTTCTCATTTCCTCACTCTCTCCTAAACTCTCCCAGCTGGAGGCGTATCAATCAGGAGAGCCCGCTCTCTAACCTGTGCTGTCCTGAGGTGTGCAAGGTGTTGGTAAGGGTTTGAACCGGCTGACATTTCTTATCGGCAGCTTTGCCAAAGGGCAGGTTTTTAGTTTGGCTCCTCAAATGTGGATGCTGCAAACCCTTAAGGGCTAAGGAGCTCTTTCTGCCCTTATTAAATACAAGACACACACGCTCGCCAAGACCTCAGTGCTCATTAGCACTTCAGGGAATTATATCCTCCTTCTATAGTTAGATATTTACTCTTTCATCATTTAGCAGACACTTTTGTCCAAAGTGTCTCGCAGGTAATTCGGATCCAGGTCATTAAGGAGCCGGTAGGGTAAGGCCATCTCGCTCTAGCATGCCGAGAGGTTCAACCCGTTCAAACACAAATTGAATTTGTATGTTTACTGTATATATTACAGCTAGCAGCAGTAACCTAAGGTAATATAGGGTGCTAATATTACAAGTCATTCAAAACATTAAAACATGCCTACAACTATAAGATCATTCAGTTACATGTAATTGACACTCAACGGCTTGAAGTTTGCATTATGAATACTTGTCAGGTGCGCAGTGATGAGTGTGTATCAGAAGGTGGTAAAAAGGGGGAGGAGCTGCAGGGGTGAAGGTCATGCTGCCGACGGCAGACCTTTTGGTGATAGAGTGTTTGGAGTCAACAGCAAGTCACATCAAAGATCCCTTCCTC
>NC_082395.1:12716056-12736056 GCF_031168955.1 Gadus macrocephalus
GGTCTCATGCAGAACTGGCCGGTGGATGCCTCTCTGGCAAGGGAGTTCCAGTCAGCAATGATATGCCTGGCTTCGGTGTCCAAGGTGCAGGCAGTGTCATCAGGCCGCTCATTGGCTCAGCTCTGGGTGGTGAGACGACATCTGTGGCTGTCCCAGTCGAAGCTACAGCCAGCAGACAGGGACTGTCTCCTCAGGGTAACAGTGGAGCCCACAGCCATGTTTGAGAGGAGGTTGAGCGCTCCGACCGCCAAGCGGGGTTCATCTCTCGATATTTCCTCATCCCCAAGAAAGATGGGGGTCTACGCCCTATCTTAGACCTCAGGGGGCTCAACAAGTACCTCTGCGCCCTAAGATGCATGTTCTTGACGGTTCCGCGGGTTCGGCAGACCATCAAGGCAGGGGATTGGTTCGCGACAATCGATCTGAAAGATGCCTATTTTCAGATTCCGATCTGGCCAGGGCATTGGCGTTTTCTGAGATTTGCTTTCGAGGGTCGGATCTTCGAGTTTCAGGTCCTCCCGTTCGGAATATCTCTTGCCCCTCGGACCTTTACCAGGTGCATGGATGCAGTCCTCTCACCCTTGAGGCAGCAGGGGCTCAGTATACTAAACTATTTGGATATATACTAAACTATCGATTGGCTGATCAAACTCAGAGGATCTATGTTGCCAACACATGGCCCTGCTATTGACTCACATTCAGCGGCTGGGGTTGTGCCTCAACACCAAGAAGAGCAAACTGCAACCCTGCCGGGTAACATTCTCCTCGGCATGGTGTTAGACTCCAGCAGGGCTACTGTTACCCTCCCTCCAGCGAGATAGCAGTCCTTTGCAGCCTGTCTCAGTCTCTTCACCCTCAGGGCTCAGAGGGACTGGACGGGTTTGCCTCAGACTCATGGGCTTTATGGCAGCAATGGTACAGATAGTCCCTCTGGCCCTTCTTCACATGCGCCCTGTTCCGAGGTGTCTCCTAAGTGTAGGCCTGTGTCCACAGAGCCCCGCCCGTGCCAAGGTGAAGGTGTCCCAAAGGCTCTATAGAGCCCTACGCTGGTGGAGGGACCCAGCCAACATCAGGAGGGGGCAGACCATGGGGTCAGTGGCTCACCGCCAGATCGTATTTACAGACGCATCCCTAGCAGGCTGGGGAGCCGTACACAAAGGCCAGGGTATCAACGGACCCAGGATGGGCCACTTGGGGTCTCAAAGTATCAACTTGTTGGAGCTGAGGGCGGTTTGTCTAGCCCTGAAGCACTTTCTGCCGCAGCTCAAGGGTCAGCATGTCATAGTCAGAACCGACTGCACAGTGACAGCCGCCTACATCAACAGGCAGGGGGGTTTGGGCTCCCCAACCCTCTGCAAGCTGGCAACAGCTCTGTAGCTATGGGCTCATCCACAGTTCAGTTCACTCAGGGCCTTTCATGTGCCAGGGCCCCTAAACGTGGCGGTGGACATGTTGTCCAGAGGGGGACCAAGTCCAGGAGAGTGGAGACTCCACCCCCAGGTGGTCGAGGGAATCTGGTCCCGATTTGGCAGGGCAGAGGTCGACCTGTTTGCGACCAGGGAATCAAGCGATACATGTATGGTTCAAAAGTCCCAGTGCTGGTACTCTGCTGGTACTCTCTTTGAGAACAACTCTACAGTGGTTCTCAAACTTTTGCTGCTGGTGTACCCCCTTCGAGATATTTTTTCTGCGAGGTACCCTCTTCACCAGGATAATTTTTTTCTTTTACATAAATAATGTATGTGCGTTCTATTTGCCAGTGTAAACATGAACATTAAAAGGGTGCAAATACTCATAATTTAGTGAGAAACATGGGCCTGTGCTTCATGCCACTGTGCTTATTTCTTCCAACAAAAAAAGCACAGCGCCAGGGGAGGGTCAGAGCATGTAGAGGGGAATCCCATCAAAATATATTCTTCCTGAAACTGATGACATTTTTGTGAGTTTTTACTACTTACTATTCTTTTCAATTTTCTGTTGTCTAGCTTTTCGAATTGAAACATGCTTATTTTTTTATTATAGTTAACTTTTGTGTGAGTGTCTTTGTGTGTGTTTGTGTGTGTTTGTGTGTGTGTGTGTGTGTGTGTGTGTGTGTGTGTGTGTGTGTGTGTGTGTGTGTGTGTGTGTGTGTGTGTGTGTGTGTGTGTGTGTGTCTGTCTCCATGCATGTATTTATCTGTGTAAATGTGTGCACACACACATGTTCTTATTCCCCCAGGTGTGTGCATGAGCTATGTTCCCTGGGAGCTGTGATGTGGCAGCACCCAGGGGTGATGAACACGTGATCAAATCAGCTGGGCAGATTCATGATGTTGACAGGAGGACAGTGACACCAAGGTGACTTCACACCAGGTGCCATCACACTATATGACATCACACCCAGGTGACATCCCACACAGGTGACTTTACACCAGGTGACATCCCACCCAGGTGACATCCCAGTCAGGTGAGATCACACGAGGTGACATCACATCCAGGTCACATTAAACTAGGTCACATCACACCCAGGTGACCTCACCTCATCTTCCACTTCAATCACATTATAGTTAACGTCCATAATAAACCAGGACTATATCCTTCGGCAACATAACGCTGTACTACAACTATTATAAATTCTAGTTGTCAATCCGAATAATTTTCATGATTATTGAGTACAGATATGCATCATCGCGGAGAAAATAGAGGTTGGGACCCATTTGAACAGAAATGATCTCAGAATCTGTCAACATAGAGACCCGGCCTGACCACTAGACGTGTCCGGCCCTCGAGACAGAGCCGGTAGAATAGGACACCAAAGAAATAATCCTCACACACTTTTCACAGGCTCTTTCCTCCACCTTTCCACAAGCCTACCAAGTTCTTGGTAATAAATTATCTGTATTTAGGACAAATAACCCTGCTTTAAGAACACATCCTATCCAGCAAGCAGTTTTTTTAAAAGACAGTCCAAATGGTTCTCGACAGTGGTTTTTAAACTTTTGATTGGTGAATGGTTGAAAGACTTCAGCTGTCTGCTCTGCTGTTCCTCTACAGACTGTGTGGCAGTTTCAACAGTTCTGCTCTGCTGCATCTGCCCTGTAACAAACTTACAGTGATGTTCACAAGGATGTTTACCACAAGGCTTGCAAAGAGCGTCTCAGCAATACATGAATAATAGTCTAGCAATACATTTTTCTTCATTTTCTTTAGTCACAATACATTTAATGATACGTTTGCAAAGTTCACTGAATAAATAATAACACAATGTATATGTACAGTGACTCATCATGTTTTAGGGGATAATGTTAGGGTAAATGTTGATTCCTTCGATGTGTCGTGTCGTTGTCTCAATTATGGTCTCAAACCCTTGAAAAGTGTCGCTGGCCACTCAGTTGGTTGGGTGAAAAAGAAGGAGAGAAAATGAAAGAGAATCTCAGACGCTGGCATCTGGCGCGCCGACACAAGTCTGGCACTTGTCCAGCACGGCACACGAAGTCAGGCTCTTCCCCTCAAATCCTACCCTGCACATTCACATCCTTCCACCGTTCTTTCCCTCTTTCTTTATTTCTTGCTTTCTTTCCCTTTCTTTCATTCTTTCACTCTCCATCTTCCTTCCATTCTTATTTCAGTGTTTAGGTAAAAATGAACACTATCTCCTGTATCTATTTATCTGAACAGGATCCTCTGTGTCTTGCAAGGGGTCCCCCAATGCAGCCTGCCCGTGCAGACCTGCATGCTAATGCAGCCCCAGTGATTGTAATCAGGGCACTGCAGCCCGCCACAGTCCGCCACTTCAAACGCCCGCAGAGCTACGCTCCACTTCAGAGGCTGAGCCCTCTCTAGCCGGGGGCCGCGCCCTTAAGTTCATAGATGTGACCTTTATTATCATCGCAGTTATTATACATTAAAGCTCAGACGTTAGACGTTAAAGTAATAAGATGTTAAAGTTATTAGACATTGCCATGATAAGACGTTAAATTTTTATATGTTCATGAGTAGTTTGTGAGTTCAGGTTATCAGACGTTAAAGTTATGATACTTTAAAGTTGGTAGAAGTTAATGGTCTGATTTATTAGACGTTAAAGTGATCAGACCGTTAAGTTATGATTTGGTAATGTTAGTACATAAAGTGTGTTAGACGTCAACAGTATTAAACATTACATTTGTTGCATGTTAAAGTTATTAGGAGTTAGAGCTTTTAGGCGTTAAAGATATTAGATGAAGAGGAAGCAAGTGAGTGACCTCTCTCTTTGTTATTACAATAGGGGGCAGCCATTCATCAATCTCTTCCTCTAATGTCCAGGATCTTGTTAGGAATCAAGTTGGACTGTTGAGCTCTTTGAGCCTCGACCCACACACTAACTCATACAGACAAACACATTCACACATGCACAGAGACACGCACGCACACACACACACACACACACACACACACACACACACACACAGCAACAACACACACACACACACACACACACACACACACACACACACACACACACACACACACACACACACACACACACACACACACACACACACACACACACACACACGCACAGTCGCTTCTTAAAGCCTCTCTGTTCATGCCTTGAATTCTCCTTCTGAAAGTAAACACTGTGCCCCATCAATCCCCAAACACCAAAATAATATATTCATGAGAGGTTTGAAAAGTGTGACTAAAGCAGGGGCTGTTTTAGTGCCTCCCATCTATTCTAAACAAACCCTATCCTAGGTACTGCAAGCACAGATGGACATTTCACACACAGCTGGTTTTCAGTGGCCGGTCCCTGGGGTGAGGGCGCTATTTGCGGAGAGAGGCCTCGTGGACAGATGCCACACGGCAGGTAAAACAGGATCTCCAAGGTAATCACTGGGCTGGTGGGCACGTTAAAACCACACCAGCAGATTATATATGCACATGTTCCTTCCTAACAGCCGCAGCGCACCACCAAAGACAACCTGTACTGCATGATGAAGGACATTCGTTCTGAACAAATTCAGAAATATTCGCATGCATGCATTAGTGCACACACACACACACACACACACACACACACACACACACACACACACACACACACACACACACACACCAATGATGCACACACACAAACACAAAACACACAAACACGACCGAAGCACGCGCACACACAGACTACTCAACCAAATATCTCATCAGTCATGGCAGACTTGAACAGCCTTAAGGGCCAACTTGTGAAACATATTTCTTAAGTCAGAATACATACAACGATCAAAAGGCAATGCAAGGCCATGAATCTCTTTTTGGTTCATGTGTTCATGGTAATGGGTAGGTCACTGTGTTTATGGGAAGGGTTTGGTGAGGTTGTGTAAGGGTGTGGTTTATTTGTTTAAATTAAAGGGATACACAGAGATATCTGTAAACTACCATTAGCACCCAGATTCAGACAAGTTGTTTAATTCCAAATGTATCATTGTGCCTCCAGAAGGGGGGTTTGCAGTTAAGCATCAGCTCTAAGTTAGCCGCTTCCATTGACTTACAGAGTTACAATAGCCTTGCTCCTGTTCATGTGAGGGGAATACACTTTTAATGAGTTTCTAAAGATTTCCAATGTGTTCTAATAGGAGCTTAATCAAGCTCCCAAGTTCCAGTAACAACACCACCAGATTGTCGTTTGTCTAATAAACACACATACATTTCTGCACCACTTTGGACTATTTAGGCTACTGTTATGCTGTGCTGACAAGTTACCCTCCAGCCTACACAGTCAAAAGCAGCAAATCATATAATTGCGCAAGCAGTGCAGCAGAGGTAACTTTATTATCACAGGATCTAAAATTGTGTTGAATCATCTGTGTGTGTGTCTAGACAAACTAGAATCTTGTTGTGTTGTTACTGGCACTCGTTTAGAATAAGCGACTATCCGGAACACATTGTTGGAAAGTAAAAGTAAAAAAAAAAAAGGAAAATTGAATTCCCATCACATGAAAAGATCTAGAATAATGTAACTCAGCAAGTCAATGGAGGCGGCTAATGGAAATCAAATGCTAACCCCGCAAACTCCCCTTTTGGACAAACAATGAGGGAGTTATATAACTCATCTGAATCTGGGAAAGACAGGAAGACACCTATTTACAGATAACTCTGCATATTCCTTGAAAGGAAGTTTCATGTATATTAGATGTTCATGTGGTGAATGTGTATTAATTACTTAAGGTTTAAGTTATTGGGCTTGAGGTACATACACAAACACACACACACACACACACACACACACACACACACAGACACACACACACACACACACACACACACACACACACACACACACACACACACACACACACACACACACACACACACACACAATTCTAACCCTATCCCTAATCCACTGGATGCCGGATAGAGTAAATTCATTCCCAGTTACCAACATGTCCTCTGTCTTGATGAGGTTATACCGTACTTTGTACCTCTGGGTTGAGGAGATTCATTAATCAAAGAACAACAGGCTGCTTACCCCGTTTAAACCCATGACATGCCTTCATATTCATTTGAAATGATGGTGCATTCGTTAGGCTTCCCACCGCCACGCAAAGTCATTATCATGAACTCTCATTAACCGTCTGCCACCTGTTGGAGATCATCCTGATGACTCTCCCTGCATGACAAGAGGTTTAAACCGCATTAACGCCTCCTACCAAACCTGCCAGAGACATCCTGGTTACACACATTTCATTGGCTGCATCAATGGTGAGAATATGGACATTATGGAACCCTATCTTGCCCCCATTACAATTAACTTTTACACCGTGGATGTATCGTTGCTAGTTTGCACCGGGCGTAAAGCTGACTTTCCTCGCACCGCTAACCTCGCCCCACTACATTTGCGTTCCGGCGCAAAGGATACATGGTGCTGTTTCAGTGATCCAAAAAGCAATCGTGCCACTGACTGGCAAATACTTGGTCTAAATGCCCTAGCAGTTAGCGCAGTTGGTGTTGCTATTTTGACGTAGGCCTACCATGGCAGGTCGGAACTGCAACATAAGCTTACACACACTTAGGCTATATACAGCACAAACATACAAACGATTAGCCTATTTGAAATATTATGATGTCAAAGGTTGTAAAATTACATTTGGAATTGATTGTGGAATAACTGAATGCGGGTGATGTTTGGCGCGCAGTTCAACAATATGTGTACAGCCATCTGTTTAAACAGACACAAACTTAACGTGACGCATAATACAGTTCATGGCAATGTATATTAATGGGGTGATACATGCATGTTATCAACACAAGTCAATAACGATAATGCATACAATATTGGTAACAAACAGTGTTTGTTAATGTATACATAAACCCTGCCAAGCCGAATCCCCTCAAGAGCTCCCCTGCTAAGGCCAACCCCCAACTCCCAAACCCTGTGACACTACAATATTATATGATACAGATATCTATCTATATATTATATCATCTTATATTATTTAGATATAGAGCTCCAAGACTCCCGCCGGAGCTCCCGAAGTTTTGTAGTTTGTAGAATATTTTATTGAACGGATGATATTAAGAATCCTAAACGACTGCGTTGGTTTCTCTGACGTCTCTGGTACTTCCACAACACGTAGAGACCGGCCATGGTTGAGAATGAAATGGCGTTCACAAGAGGAAGCCTCTGTCAAACTCAGGCGACCACGCAAACAAGCGACCTATTTTTTTGTTGCGAATGCAGCATAACAGAATCGCTGGGAATTCCAGAGTGAAATGACAGCGCAGTATTTTGAGGGCAGAGGCTACCGCCTCTTCTGTCAGCCAATCAGGAACTGAGGAATCAAACTCAATTTTGTTTCATTAAAACTCACACACTGCTAAACTCTCTCACACACACAATGCTATTCTCTCTTACACACACTACTATATTCTCTAGCCTAAACAAGTATACTCTCTCACAAACAATACTATCCTCTCTCACAGACACTACTATATTTTCTTGTATAAACAACTATACTCTCTCACACACACACTACTATTCTCTCTCACATACACTAATATATTCTCTCACATACACGACATAACACATAATACATACATGTAAAAGGAGTATAATGGTGTGTGTGTATGAGTATAGTGGTGTATATGCGAGATTATAATAGTGTGTGTGTAAGACCAAGTATGAATTCTGTTCCAGGCGGCCCCTCATAACTCTAGGACATACGCGCGCACTCGCACATGCATATGCACGCACACACGCACACACACCTATGAGTAAGAGAGGTGGACAGAATGACAGTGGATTCATTACATAACCCAGTCTGGTTGTTATTGAAACAATATCACAAACCCATAAGGCAGCAATCATCTCCAAGCCAAACCGGTGTTTCTTGGGAAAACTAAGGAATCAAGCCCTATTGTTGGTATCTATTATTGTTTATTTCCAGATTTTCCGCTTCACATGTACTGTTTACTGGTTTGCATTCCAAACTATATGGGGCCGTAAATCATTACCTGGACGAGCGGTGGAGCAACCAACGATAATGCAGTCATACCGTCCTGGCACAATAACGCAAGGTGTTGAAATATAGGTACAATTTAGTGTGAAATGAAGCCCAGACTATACACTCTCTTCTGCTTCTGCAGTAAGGAAAAAACACCAGCGTACAGGAATCCAGGGAACCCGTCCAACACTGGAGCGTTTCGATGAGCCAGCCGTGGAGGGATGAGGCTGACGATCCGTCGCCTGGATGGCACACGTTCACTCTGGTCCCTGCAGACAGCGGGAAGTCTGGTCGGATCAGATCAGACGTGATTTCGCGCTGCAGAACGGTGTTTGGTCCAGTGAACTACCGCAGTGCCCGGTTGCATTATTATATTTCCCATCAGTGGTGGGATGTGTGTAACAGTCGGAAAGTTGGAGGAGAGATTAAGGAGTGTGCTGAGGGAAGCATTGTGTCCTGTGTGGTGGGGGGGTGGGGGTGGGGGGGGCTCAATCACAACGCGTCACCTCTGACTGGATTTCAAGATAGAATTTTGATATCTTACATTTTTGTAGTGTAGTTGTACAGTGGTTACCCCCAGCCAAAAGACTGTGGGTTTGATCCCCAATGATCACAGTCTATCTGTAAGCCTTCTTGAGCAAGTCGTAAGCCCTACCTGCCCCTTAATGGTTTGTATCTAAAATTCCCTGTAACTCACTTGACATGCTGCCTGCTTGAATACTAACAGCATAGTTAACAGCAGAGCAAAACCTGCATTTCCCTGTTTAAAGATTTATTTAATCTTAAATGATGTTTCAGACAATCCAGTGTAATGTCTGCTTATTCACAGGGTCATCCTGAATTATTAATGTGACTGTGGACTGGATACAGCCTGAAGACTATCTGATTGAGATGGATACAACCGCCTCAGCAATCAGCAACCTGTGCTGTGCGCTGTTGTTTACTGTCTGTGAGTGTCTCCCAGACCACCAAGGCAAGCATTTAAAGCCTCTTCATAATGTCTTTCTCTTAAGTGTTCTGCACCATCATTACATAAAGCTGCAGCATCAGAATGCACGCACTACCTCTCACACTAATACCAAGTTCAGGAAACCATTTCCCCACTACCTCCACCATAAGAAGGGATCTGGTAGCCTGCCTGGCCCCTCGATGTTATGACCAAGAGCTGTTGTTGCTCATCTGTCTGCGGAGAAAAAATAACGCTTTTCTGGGGAATCGCTACCTAAATGAATTGTTTACTGTTTCCCGAGTGTGTCCCTGTGTGTGTTGTGATCCGACTGGGATGCTTGTTGGCTTGAGGCCTCGGAGTAGCCCCATAGCCTCCTGACCGACGACCCTATAAAGAACGCACATCTGCTGGAGAATATTGAGCTCAGCAAAGAATACATTAACGGCTGTCTGTGTGACAGCAGATTGCAGCCGTTGGTTCGAGATCCGCCCGTACCTGCTTCTTGAGCACGTCTGCCGTCGTAGTGCTATGCATAATTGAACAGTTGCTCCGGAATGCTAGCAATGCTAGAGTGCAGTGTCTGTCGCTAACTGCTGATGCGCCAAACTATTGGTTGGTGTGGTGGAATAGCAGAAAGACTTACGGTTTGTCCGTCTTGTCATTGCGGAGAGCTAGACGGTTCCAACACCACTCTTGATTATAAAAAATAAGAAAAAATAAGAGATCTGACTCCCTTACCGAGGGTTATAATTTGCAATCAGGTAGAAAAAAAAATGTGTATGGAGATGAGGCTGTTTGTCGTCAAGTGATTAGCCGAGCCAACGAGAGCCCTCGTCTGCCACACCGGTCAGTGAACATTGTTGTTTTTCCAAACTAACAATCAGACAAACCACTTGATCTCCCAATTTGAAACCCTTTGAGTCTAACACACACATTCACAGAAACCCACAATACAATATAATATCACACACAAATACGGGAGTACTTTCCCATGCTCTATCCCTCACACACACACACCCCCCCCCCCCCCCCCCCCCCCCCCCCCCCCCACACACACACACACACACACACACACACACACACACACACACACACACACACACACACACACACACACACACACACACACACACACACACACACACACACACACAAATGATGTAAATTCCATTATTATATGCGTTAATAGACCCCACGATATTCAAGCTAACATAAGTACCTCATTGGACCACATATTTGTAGTGCTAACTACACTCTGTTTCTGTTTCGACACTTGTGCTCAACAAAACACCGTTAGAGATTGCATCTCGGTAAATCCGACTGAAACCAAAAAATACTGAATCTGTACCTGCAAATGCTTTGTTAACGACCTCCAGAGTGCATGTCTGTTTACCGTGTATCTCTGAATAAACCACGTGTTGAACCCTTCCCACTCTCCGAGGCATACCAAGCCCCGAAACCATGACATCAGAGGCTTAAGCTTTATCAAACGACACACACACACACACACACACACACACACACACACACACACACACACACACACACACACACACACACACACACACACACACACACACACACACACACACACACACACACAAAGAGGCTAACAATTAAACAAGTGAAGGTTTCTGAGATGGGAAGTTAGACTCTCTTAGTTTCCACATGGTATTCATGTTAAGTAGAGGAAAAAACAACTGAGAGAAATGGATAGACATGAGATCGAGTCAGACAGACAGACAGACAGACAGACAGACAGACAGACAGACAGACAGACAGACAGACAGACAGACAGACAGACAGACAGACAGACAGACAGCGAGAGAGAGGGTCAACAGAATACCCTCTAGTAGACACTCTTCTTGTATCACAGAACAGCATCTAGTAGTCAATCTACCTGTACCACAGAACAGAATACCATCAATAGTCCCTCTACCTGTACCACAGAACAGAATACCATCAATAGTCCCTCTACCTGTACCACAGAACAGAATACCATCAATAGTCCCTCTACCTGTACCACAGAACAGAATACCATCAATAGTCCCTCTACCTGTACCACAGAACAGAATACCATCAATAGTCCCTCTACCTGTACCACAGAACAGAATACCATCAATAGTCCCTCTACCTGTACCACAGAACAGAATACCATCAATAGTCCCTCTACCTGTACCACAGAACAGAATACCATCAATAGTCCCTCTACCTGTACCACAGAACAGAATACCATCTATTAGTCACTCACCCTGTATCACAGAGTGTACGATTGCACTGCAGGTCGGCCATCAGACTGGGTCAGGCAGCAGCCTGGGGGCATGTGGCCTGGACTGTGAGATGCTCTTGTTCTTATTCAACATGAAACTGGGTAATAAATAAAACATTGAGGGCTAGGGGCTACAAGGTTGCTTTCTTTGTTCTCGTAAACCAAATCTTGTGTGAAAAACTGAAAATGAACAAAGAAACTTTCTTCTTCTCTGAAGAAGGCGTCTGTGTTTGAATTTGTCAATGTTTTTGTATTCTAAAATAATGAAGTGTGAAGTGTTGTGTTTTACTGTGATTTAAGTTTACTTTTATTGGATGGTACTTTGAACTAGAGATGGGTTGTTTTGCCATGTATAGAAGAAGAGAAGTAGTCCAAAATAAAGGTCTGCTCCATCTTTTTTTTGCTTGCTTCCAAGTCGACTTCACAGAGTATTCCCCATTTGAATCACCCAGCATGGAGTAAAACTTGAAAATACAAAGTCTACTAAATTATTCCCCCACACAATGCACAAACAATAGTTGAGGCATCAAAACATTCAAACAGCAACATTGAATGAAAAACAGTTCAAAAGTTTGTCCGACTGTAACCGATGCGGGTAGACAGGCGGGTCGATGAAAGCACACTTGCGAAATTTGCAGAATGAGTAAGGTGTCAGAAAACAATAACAATTCCAATCAATACCATATCATTCAATAACCAACAATGTATTGCATTGAATGAGGGGGCTGGAAAAAAGAAGATGCAAAGCAGAATAATAACGTTGGATGCTAATTAGGAGATTAGATGTTAATAAGATATTTTATAGAGAGGTGCATCATGATTATTATCAATTATGATTAAAAGATTAAAGAGGTGAACTTGTTAGATTGGATTAAGATTTAAAATACAAATGTTGATGAAGAAACCAGATAAAAATAAAAATAAATGAGAATAAAGAATGATATGGATGATTTAGATAAAGAAATTGAATAGAAGTGGTTCAACTATGGGTTAAATTGAAGAGTTCCAATTATGAGATTGGAGTAAGAGAATCAGATGAAGAGGTTGAAATAAGAAACTAGGTAAAGAGTTTGAATATATACATTAGAAAGGGGTTACATGAGGGGTTTAAAAGTTCAAATGAACAGATTAGATAAAAAAAAAGAAATAAAGGGGCTAGTTTAGGGGAGTAGGTTAACAGATAACAGATCAGGAGGAGATATGGATGGCTTACGCTGTGTTGCATGTTCCTCCACACAATCCTCTGGAAGCAGCAGAAACACCAAGGAGAGAAATATATGATCGACAGGCTTAACGTTGGACAAAGAAAGGTTGAGCAGAGAAAGAGATCACAGGAGGCAAAGGATGCAGAATTACTTGGTTGCATGTCCGCCACTCTAGGGAATATTCTACATTTCAGAAGTTTGATTTACGCAGATCAGGGAATGTTAGAATGCATTACACATTGTCAATTAGACGATTAGTCAAAAGTTCACCAATTAAACATTCACAATAGTTGGAATTCAATACACCAGTTTGCCAATACAATAATCATACAAAAAACTGTATTATACAAACATTTCCCTGCTTTGGACTTTAATATCTCCCTTAGACCAAACTCTACCTCTTAAAATTCTCCACTTGCTTATCACTTTAATTGCACAGCGCTAAATGGACTCTACCTGTCTGCACAAAGTCTTAACTCTTTTATGGGGCACTTCGCTTTTATGTGGAAACCTGGACGGCTCATTAAGGTTTCGGTGATAAATAAAATTAAGGCTTTTAACTTCATATTTTATAAACCCTGTTGGAGCTACTCACGTTGTGAGCCACAGAAGAAAATATGAATGTTCTCTGCTGGGAAACCATATCTGTTTCATGGAATTCAAGACATTCAAACGTGTAATTACTGAAAACCTATCCCAAAAAATAAAGATCTGTCTCTATTGCCCTTTGGTTTTCCGTAAAGTGTACTTCACATGGTTGAGGTTAAACATATCTCCATTGAGGTAAAACATTAAACCTCAAACATTTACATTTAGCAGACCCCTTCAGCCAAAGCGACTTCCAAATGAGGTGGAGAACAATCCAAACAGAAAAAACGAAATTGGGGCAGCTACAAGGCAAGTCAAAAGGCTGAATGAGCTCGTTAAAAAGAGTGGCGTATAGTGGCCATGTGAATCAGAAAACAATGTTTCCAGTACAACATGAACTCCGATGTTATACTGGACTTCCCAGGTCTTACCAGACCCCTGTAGGCACTACCGCAAGGTGAGGCGGTCCACGTCTTACGAAAGCCTTCGAGGTCTTATGACGGGGGTCCAGGTATTACGAGCTCTTACCATGTGGTCCAGACTGGGCGCAGCTGCGGTGGTGGGCCTGGCCCGTGAGGCCGCAGGTCTGTAGCGAGGGTTGGAGTCAAAAACACTGCGCGTCAATCGTACCCTGCCAGCGCCCACCAACTTGGGTTGACCACAGAGCTGGAAAACCTGAGAGGGGTAACCAAGAGGACAGTTATTTAACCTTTACTTAGTAGGTAAGTCATATTGGTATGATACGTCTTTTCTGAGAGAGACCAGAGATTGAGCAGTGAGAGAGAGATCAGTGGATCATAATTTCACTGGATCGGCATCGTGAATCATGAATGAAGACCTTGAAGAGGACCAGGCCAAGAAGACAGTGTTCAATACAACACAAAATCAAAAGGTACAGAGAGCAACAAACACAATTATAAATTCAAAGTCAAGTGCAAAGATAATGATCTGGAATGAACAGTTCTAGGCTCCTAAAGATCGACTCAAATCGTCTTTAGGAAATAAGAGTGGTCAGTGATGTGAGCAGTTAGAGCTTATTGGTCTGTGTGGTCTGAAAGAGAGCTCATTGATGGGGCATTCTGCAGGTTTAATTACAGCTGTTTAATGAACTTGAGATAGAACTGTGGAGGTCTTTGAAGTGTGACAGGGGGAAATGTACTGTTACTCTAACCATACAAAAGGCTAATATTTGTATAGTATTTTTTACTTACTCTTGAAAAGCAAACAGATGAAACAGAACCTAGTACTAAGAGCTGACTGGTAACTCAAACATACTGCATTGCTTATTTTAAATGAACCTCAGATTCTGTGATATTCTTCAGATATTTCATTCAACAAAATGCATGCTGATGCTGAATCCTTGAGCAGGATGCCCCAACCCTGTATACCTGGTTCTTCTTCTGACTATCTATTGATCTCTATCCCTGGACAACATGATGTGGTGTGGCTACCTTGTTTCTGAATTCAAAGTTGTTCTCTTGCATGGTCATGATGGCGTCAGAGATTTTTACGTCGATGGGCTGCAGAACCTCCTGGATGTTCAACGGACCAACCAGCCGGTCAGCCACCAGCAGCATGGCATCTGACACAAGAACACAGACCCGGTTAGAACACAGAAACACACACACACACACACACACACACACACACACACACACACACACACACACACACACACACACACACACACACACACATTTACAAACGCTTGCACACTTTTACACACAAACTCAAACAGACACTCACACATTCCAACACACACACACACGCACATGCACACACACACACACACACACACAAACACACACACACACACACACACACACACACACACACACACACACACACACACATCAACACATTCACACACACACAACCCCCCACAATTCAATAATAATTGAACTGTGTGTGTTTGTGTGCTTGCCTGCGTGCGTGCATGCGTGCGTGTGTGCGTGTGTGTGTGTGTGTGTGTGTGTGTGTCTATTCTCTGAAGCAGAAGATGCTATCTTCTGTTTATGCTATCCTCTGTTTGGCTCTGGTAGCAGAAACACAGCAGGCTGGATCACCACAAGCCCCCAGGGGCAGGCACATCCACACATGCTTTCACCATAAACTACAACTTATTCTCCAATATTCACACATCTCCCTTCGCTCCAGATTTCCCTATTTTTCTCCTCTTGCGGATCTAAAAATGTGAAACTACTTTTCTATGTTATTGTCGACATATATCATATAAATGTTCTCTGAGCACAGAAGAGAAGAAAACTTGAGTGCTACAATAAAATCTGTGCGTCGGACCGAGCGACCAGGGGTAACCGCTGAATCAATACCCATGAAGACAGATAGGCCGCTCCACGGCTGCTTCTCATTCTCCCTGAAACAATGTGATTTTAATCGTTGTTCATACAGAACCCATTAGTGGCGATGGAAAGCAGCCATCGATCGACCGCTCCAGGACAGCAGTGGAATGCGTTGTAGTTCGGCCTTTTATCTGAATATCTCTCAACCCTCTAGAACCACTGTCATGGTCTCTAGAACCACAACGCCCTGTCCCTCTAGAACAGGGGTCTCAAACTCGCGGCCCGGGGGCATATTGAGGCCCACGGGATGATATTTTGTGGCCCCCTGCTTGACATCAAAGTTAAGTGTTAGTGCTACGATGTCATTAATCACGTTTCCACCTTTTATAAAAAAAATAAAAGTTTGCAAAGAAATTTGATAAGGTGCGTTTCCATCAAGTGGTTGGAGCGAAAAACTACACGCATTCCAAGGCTCGTATCCTTTTGATAACATCCTCTCTTAGGTCCTGATATATAGTGGAATTGCGTTGTTTTCCATCTAAAATAGCTGTAATGCTTTTTTCTTCGATGCGAGCAAAGAAAAGTTTTACCTCTTCAGCGGTCCACACGTAGGCCTATCTATTATTCACATTGGCCATCAGTTCCAAGGACGTATATAAAGGATGCATTGTACATATTTATAATTCGAAATTCATCGCAGTCTTTATACCACAGATACTCCAGGGTCTATAGCATATAACCGCGTTTTCTGATTGCAGTTTAATCCGTTTCCCATAATGTACCAGCTCTCGTTTTGAAGGCTGAACAGACAATTTGACTGGAATTACTTAGTAGGTGTCCATATATCAGGGATTAATGGACACGGTATAATTAAAGGATATGCAAACATAGACATATCATATATGATATAGGATGTCTACGTATATAAACGCTTACAAATATTGAGGCTACAAGTTGATGTCGGCAGGGTTGCTATGGCCGGTCGTTATGCGGAAATCGGAAAGACATTGTCAGTCCTGTGTGTTCAATTTTCGCTACGTCACAGCTGTTTCGAAAAGTGTGTTTCCATCTCACATTTTGCGCACTTACTCTCTTTCGCATTTCTCAAAAACCACCTCAAGCGAGCGGATAAACTTTTTCGCGAATTAGAGGATTTTAATGCAAATCTTGGTGTTTCCATCACCGTTTACTGATTCGATACTTCAGAATTCACATAAAATCAGGGGGATGGAAACGCAGCTATTGTCTCTAGAACCACAACGCCCTGTCCCTCTAGAACCACTATGTTAAGGTCTCTAGAATGATTCAGTCATGGTCTCTAGAAGCCATCTAATTAGTATCTAGAACCACACTATCTAGTCTCTAGAAGCCAAACTAACTGGTCTGTAGAACATCTCTATATGATCTGTAGAACCACCATCTTATCTCTAGAGTTAGTGAGACCCAGTGAATGGTGTGAGAACAAAAGAAAGAATATAAACTCAGGATCGCCAAACAATAGAACGTATAACTCTACACTCGAGACCAAGACTTCAGACCTAGACATGAACCTGGACAATCCATGTGTGGGTTAAAATACAAAAGAGGAAGATGGTATATCTTCCTAAAGTGGCATCTGGTCGTGACCACCTGGGAAAACGTCACAAACTTTTCTGAAGGTGATAAAGAACGAAGACAGAAGCAGACTTCCCTCCAAGAGCCCACCCCTGTCCCCGCCAGACACTGATATAAAACTGATTTATGAGTCAAGAGACACTCTAGTTTTCAATTTCGAGGGGGGTACACAAGCAGCCTTTCCTATCTTCACAGGAACTTAAGTCCTGAAGCTGACAACAACAAAATGAGAGAGTCATTGGGCGAGAGGCTAACGATACTTGTCAGCATATTTTCCCAAATTCATGTTTTTTGCTGAAAAAATACAAAGACAAAGGAAATAGATTCCTCTTCAGAGATCTTGAGTTTATATTTTTTATATGATTCATTTATACGTTGGTGCCTTTTACCTGAATAAAAGGTTTTCTAGTCCACGGTGTGTGTGTGTGTGTGTGTGTGTGTGAAACTGATACATTGTACATAGTGGTACAAATGAAACAGTGATTGACTGCATACTAAAATGAATGAATGAACATGAATGAAACGTAGATTTCTGTCTGCTTAATTAGTCTTTTAACCCAAATGAATGACTTAAATGAATGGATGAAAACAGTGCATTAGACCAAAGTGCTTCAACAGAGTAATTTTTTTCAGGGAAGACATTATAAAGACATTATAAAGACATTAGCGTAGTGTTAACTAGCCTCGCCTGAGTACACAAGCCGACACGCTTGGCAAGAGTCTCACTTTCAGCAAATAGGTGTTTAACCTCAGAGAGCGAGGCCGCGTGGAAAACAATCTGAGAGCAGCATTCCTTTATGTGTATAGGGTAGCTTTACTGCTTGGCCTTGCAGTGTGCTATAAGAGCAGAGTAGAAAGGTCTAGCTAGACCTACTTGTCCTCCCTCTTAGCGCTACATGCTCCGTCATTCCTGAGCTCCGCTGTTTACTTTCGTGGTGGAATTGAAGGTGATGCTTGGTTAGACTTCCATCAGGAATCAAACGGCAGGTCATTTCTGTTGGCTCTGCTGAGACTTCAGCTGGCTGCAAGGGGTTTCCAATCCCCCAGTGCTAATGCTAAAGCTAATGCTAGTGCACTTGAACTAGAAGAATCTCTAATGTTAATGCTGGTGCACTGACAATATGGTGCAAATGCTTCTGCACTAATGCTAGGGCGATAGGCTAAAACTTTCCTAGTTTTTGCTAACACTAAAGCAAATGCACAAACTCTTAATCTATGGCACTACTGCTAAAGCTATGGCGCTAACACTTAAGCTATTCTGCTAACACTGAATCTATAGTACTAGGGTAACGATGCTACGGCAAAAAAAATCCAATGGGACAGAGGGCGAAAATGAAAGATGATCAGTCACACTCTCTGCGGAAGGCTGAAATATATAAATATATGTTTACCTGAATAGAGAGATTTATCTTCTGTGGCGTTCTGACAACCTACTTTTGATTTCCCTTAATGGGTATTTTATGTATATTGAGTTTGAGGCAAGTGATTCAATGACTTTGTCAGTGCATGCCTGTGTGCTTTGTTCATATGCGTGTGTGTCTGTGTGTGTGTGTGTGTGTGCGTGTGTGTGTTTACGCATATGTGTGTGTGTTTGTTTGACTGTATGTGCATGTGAGTGGAGGTAATGTTTGAATAGCCCCAGTGTTCCTATTAGATGTGGCTGTTAGGCTAGCGGTGAGTGGACATGAGATCTCAGCCGATCGCTCATCCTCTCTGATGGGAAGCAAACCACTTACTAATTCCATACAGAATCAACACGCTGCTGGGGTTAGACAATCACACAGCTTTTCAACGCTAAACCCATAAAACATCTACTTCTTTGCAAATATGATTACCTTGTTATTTTTGTTGTTTCTCTTAATTTTTTGTCGTGATTTAACAAATGCTGTTATCCAAATCAACTTACGGTGATGCAGACACAGGTCATTAAAGAGCAGGTAGGAGTTGGACAGTGAACACAGAGGCAAGTCATTAAGCAGCAGGTAGGGGTCAGACAGTAAATACAGATACAGGTCAAAAGGAGCAGGTAAGGGTTACCATGCTTAAAGGTAGGCGCCTCAAAACCAGATCCCCCTCACCCCTATACATTCCGGCCGGTTTCAAGTTGTTATTTTATTACAAATCAAGAAACCAGAGTAAGAGATTGAGAATGTGTAGCAGTGCAATATAGTCAAATGGGAGCTGAGTTCAATTTCTTATTCCTGCAGCCTACTTGTAGCAAGATGCCCCCTAACCCCTACCTGCTCATGAATGACCTGCATAAGATTAAACTTTAAGTGGCATTGGATAAAAGAATCCACTATATCACTACATTTGACATATTTCTTATCTTCTGCCCTGCAGTAAAACCCCCAGTATATGTGGACATATTGAAAGCTGTTATTTTGCAAGCAGAGCTCCTCCGCCTCTCTTCACATTTCACACTGACTCATGTGAAACCAAACATGAATCATAATAGCATTGCCTGTGCTCCAGTCATGGCAACGCCAGTGCAACTAACGACAAAATGATAAAAGGCAGAAGAACATTTAGTTAGTGCGACAACGTACGTTTGCATAGAAGAAAGCAAATTGTACTGACCAAGCATGCTTTTTTCTCCTCCTACATGTTCTCTTCACTGTAA
>NC_082395.1:12741056-12743556 GCF_031168955.1 Gadus macrocephalus
TGACAAGGTGTTTGTCTCAAACGGATATGAATTAATTCACCATGGATGCACAAGACTGATGATAAAGTGTCATAACCGAACCAGACCAGGAAGTCTACACACCAACAAACACAGACACACACACACACACACACACACACACACACACACACACACACACACACACACACACACACACACACACACACACACACACACACACACACACACACACACACACACACTCAAACACAAATTTCAGACACTTACTTAAAAAATAAAAATAAATCTTTATATCAGATATACCCCATTGTATATGAAAGTAATTAGCTAATTATTAGACCCATTCAGCCACTAAAGCTCTCAACTCAATAGTAGAGAGCACTTTGAGTCATTTTCAATAATGAGCTGATTTTCCGCATAATTACAGGTGTTCATAGGTGTGGGTTCCAGGCTAGGTAGGTGTGTTGGTCATTGCGTAATGAGAGCGTGGCAGTGAGCCACTGCCAGGGACCCTCTCTTGATCAACGGCTCCTCCCAGCTGAACGTCGAGGTGTCCCTGAGGAAGACACCAACTGCTCCCGATGAGCTGCCTGTTGCATGGCTGACACCACTGTCAGTGTGTGAATTATTTGTCAATGAATGGGTGAATGTGAGGCAATAATTGTGAAGCGCTTTTATTGGCCACTGGTCAGAAAAGTGCGATATAAATGCAGTCCATTTACCATATAATGATAACACATTCACCTGGCAGCCTACTGGAGAAAATCCAAAGTCCAACTGCCTAACGAACGATCAGACATTTTATGAGCAGCCAGTTTTGGACTGGTTACTAAAGTGCAATAACAAAGAATAATTCTGAATTAAGATTCCAAGAAAACTGTCTTAATCATATCACCCTCTATGGATAAGAAAAGTTGAGTATATTAAGTCTAAATTCAGTGTTGTGCTTTGTCTGGGCTGATCGATGTTATTGATATGGTGGTTGGAGCGTGGGGAGGGGCTGAAAGCCATTGCCATTTAGTGTTCTTAAGGATGCAGGGTTCGTCCGACTGAGCCCAACAAAGCAGCCCTTTGGACCCCAGGCGTTGAGGCGGTGGATCTATACGTCTCCATAGAAGAGACTCGCTCTGTCGGTCAGCATGCCAGCATTTAGTTTGCTCCAAAAGCTAAATCAATACATATGTTTTTTTCTACAGTTTTATTCTTCTTTTAGTTTCGTTTTTATCGGTTGGATATATGAGTAGACGTCGATGGCGACACACACTCAAATGTTTGTCTTTCGCAGTAGATGGATTAGACTCTCAGAGGGATGGGGGCTTTTTGTTATTTAAACATGGATGGAAACGCTGTGTGTTTGTTTTGGCTCCCGCCAAAACAAACACAAAGTCGGATGGGAAACTTGAGCAGACTAAACTCCTCTTTTCTCCAGACAGTTTTCCCTGTTACTGTCGGCGACAACGTCCTATCGGGGCGATCGATTTTGCACACACAAACTTAACCGGATGCAAGCTTTTGAGCGTGTGGCCGGCGAGCGGCGATGTCTCAGAGCAAGCAGCACTGCGCCCTGTGGCTAGGAGGGCTTAAACCCCCTGATGGAGCTCCATGCCAAGGCTGCTCGCACTGGCAATGGCAACGGCAATGGCTCTGCCAAGACACGACAGAAGATCAGCACATTCAGACGTATAGAAGGTACACAGAGTTGGCCATAAACCCAGACAGCTACATGCATACGCATAGCCACACATATACCCAGATATATACATGTATACGCCCACACATACATGCATTCATATAGCCATACATATTAAGTATAGAATCAGACACACCAGCTGATATGCCAGAGCAAAGTAAAGGTTAGATTCGTCACGTGCCAGGCTATCTATTTTTATGTATCATCCATAGATGTGAAGGTTGTGAGTAATGCCCAGACAGCGATGCTTTAGTCCTAGAGGATAAACGCCTCTTGTTCCAACAGCAGAACCCCTCAGAGGTCCTCTCTCATTCTGTATTAGTCCCCCACCCAGCAGGGGACACTATAGAAAGTGTGTTAGCTTCACATCTGCTTCTTTATCAAGCCCAGCAGCCCAGAAAGGCGGGCACACTGCTCAACCCAGCGAGACGCAAACGCTTCACACAGAAGGAATGAAAGTGAGCGTGTATGAATAACATTTTAGTTTTTGTCTGCCTAAGTCCCTCGAAGAGAGGAAACCAACAAACCAACCGCCCTGTCTCCACTAGAACCACACGCCTGTTAGACACACTGCTGCAGAGATTAACATGCACACGCACAAACACACAGATACACACATTTAGACCTACTGCAGCGGACAGCTTAACAGCCACACATGCACCAGATATATGAAACACACACACAAATACACACACACATGCACACACACACACACACACACACACACACACACACACACACACACACACACACACAAAAAGATACACACAAACACACACAGAGAAAAATACACACAAACACAATAGCATTAAACTCCAACAGACACCC